>NW_009952441.1:130342-165612 GCF_000747805.2 Chaetura pelagica | reverse complement strand
TTTCCCTGACATAGCACAGTGGAGAGGCTCATGTTTGTTAGTACATTTTGGCTTCTTTTCTGTGTCTTACAGAGTCTGTAACTTCAATGTGTTCCTGACTGCAAGTTTAAACTAGTCAGCCTAGGTCCTGTGTAATCTAAGTAGCTCTAAACTGTGAGAAAACTGCTTCAGTGTCTCTCATTGCTCTTTCTTTTCATAAGAGCTGAAGAAAACAAAGGTTTGGGAGCACTGAACCAGGGTGGAAGCAAAAAGCTGCTCAGGACTACCAAGCACAAAGGGTCAGCTCCTCCTCCCTGCTCCGGGATTGCTCCCAGTGCAGTGGTTGTTCCTTTCCAGTGTGGACGTTTTGAGAAGCAGGCAGAGGGGCAGTGACTGCTCCAGTTGGGACAACAGAAAAAAGCCAAAAAAAGAAAGGACATGTGTCTCTGGGCAGTGAAATCCAGTGATTGGGTGGAAGGCTCAATCCACTGATGGGAACTGGCAGTTCATTAATAATCTTATTAATATATAGTGTGGGGGGTTGCTTCTATTCATACATTTGTTTGCTGAACTAAAGAAATCCCATTTTATTTAAACAAAAGAAGTTAGGTGGCAGGCTTGTGAGCACTTCACAAGATACTGATAGAGGGTAGGATAATTGGTACAGCTGGCTGATCTGCAGGTTTGGGGGGGAGAGGGTTGCCTCAGGAGTGCAACTTGCCCTCGGCATCAACATTCAGTGAATTCTGGTCCCTCGTCAGGAATATTTATTCACCCACAGACAGCCTGGCTGCAGTTTCCTCCTCAGCTACGTTTTCCAGGTGAATTCACAACAAATCAGCACTTCACATTCCCCACATCACATCTGCCTTCTGGAAGGATCCAGCTGGAAAAAAAAAAATAGAAAAAAAATGATATTCTGTTGGTATTTGAATCTTCCTCCTCTCTCCCCTCACCCTCCTCCCCTTCCTCTCTCGTGCCTGCTTCCTGAAGGAGAAAAGAACATATCAACCCAAAGACAGCATTGCAACCTTTTCTTCACTATCTCCCATGGGGCACAAATTGAAATTGAATTAGACAGGGATATCAGGTCTGCTCACTGTGATAACTGTAAAAGGATTTTATTTAAAAACACCCTGACATTTGTTCACCCAGTTTCAAATATTTAGCTTTCCCCCTTTCCATTCCTGGCGGGGGCGACTTTATTAATTGTCGCCTTTGATTCAGAGTTAAAGCTTGAAAGCCCTGATAACAGCACTGCTGACTATTTCTTCTAGTGACGTGGCCCACAGCAAAAGGATTTCATTTTCTTAAAGATGTTCTGTGTACACTGAGAGTTTATTAAAAACGAGGGGAGAGAAGGAGGAGGGGGGGAAAAATCCGTTCTTACGTGCGTAACACCGGCTGTTTCTCACTGATAGGAGCAATATCTGATCTCACTCTTCTTTTATATATTATTTATTTTCTCTGGGCTGTTGCCCTCTCTGGGTTTTTCTTTTTCTTTTCTTAAAAAAAAATAATAAAGAAGTGGGAAAGCCAACTAGAATGAAAGAGCACTGTTGACAGGAGAAAATGGTAATTTTTTTGTATTTTCCTCTGAAAATACTTCAAAGTTTTATATAAATATTAACCTTTTTTTTTTTTCCTCCCTTCCCCTTCTTCGATGTGGTGCTGCAGAGCACAGATAAATCCAAGTGGCTGTGGCATGGGCATTTAATTTCCCTAAGAAGTTTTCTCTGCTTCATGGAAAAATGTTGTCTGAGACCAGAAAAGTAATTGGATGATTAAAGAGAGTCATCTACGTCTGGTTATGGTTAATAAGGGCCAGGACAAGAAGACCATGGTGGCCCCACAGGATTGTCACAAGGCGACGTGTAAATTAGGTGATATTAGAGGCACGAGTCTGAGGTCAGCAGTTGCCTCTTGCTGCCTGTTATCAAAAGATTGAGGCGAGGGAAGGGAGTGACAACAAGAAAAGGGACTTTTTGGATTTACCTTCTAAATGGTGAGCGACCTAATTACAGAAAGTCTGGGGCCGGTTCGCCCGCCGCGCCTGCCGTGGCAGTTGTCAGGGGCAGCGCGGGCTGGATCTCCTCTTCCTGAGACTTGGGAGCTCTGCATATGGTGCTGTGCTGACCCCACAGCTCTCCCAAAGTGTGCTGGGGGGAATCAGCTGGCAGGTGAGCCTGTGGGGGACTGAGCACCCATGCTGAGATTCTTGTAATCCCCTCTGGCTTCAGCAGGAGCGTGGCGTTCCCAGCACCGGCGGCTCAGGAGGGTGTCCCGCTCTGTAACGAGTGAGATGATGGTTTGGGGTTGTTTTTTGAACATGATGTGTTGCTTTTTTTAATGTCAGTCATTGAGAGCACATTTGAGAGCAGAGAAGAGCCTGTGCAAGGGGAGAGCCCCACCCTCAATCCCATGGATGACATGGCCAGCCTTGGCTCTCCCCAGCAGTTCACACCTTTGCCAAATGGCCCCAGGGAGAGCTAGAAGCAGGGTTACCCCATCAGTTCTGTGTCCTCCAGAGGGAACTCCATGCATCCATCTGCTTTTTGTGAGGGATTTGTGGGCTCATCTCTTTGTCACCATCTACAAGGACAGGCTGAACACCACCTTCTTCAGGGGGCTTAACCATAAGTGTCCAGGACCTGCAAGATTATCTGGTCTTGGTCAACTCATCCAACCGCTTTTCTGGGCCAGGGTTTCCATGGTCAGGTTTCCTCTTGTGCACAGGGCTTTGCACTTTGATTTCTTCTGGAGAGTTGTGGAAGTGTTGCTGCATGCAGCTTTAATATTATGTGTTCCTGCCAACACCTTTTGATGAATGAAAGCCATTAAAATTGGAAATTACTGTAATCAAGTGATGTGATATTGTAATGCTAAACTTGTAATCAGTCCCTTGCATGTTGCTTTCTCCAGTTTCTTTTCTTTCTTTTTTTAAAGCTTGTTAATTCTTCCTTTGAGTGTTCACTTTTTCAGCCCAGCCTCTTAATAAAAGGCTTTAGTGTCCCAGCAAAAAGAGCATTTTCCCTTATTTATTTTTTTTTTCTAGAGCTAACATCTCACAAAAATTAATTTATCACATTATCATTTGTTGTTGGATTTAAGTAATTAGTGTCAGCTTCCTGGCTGGGGGTCTGTTTGTGTATAGGAAGAGGATTCAGAGATAAAAAAGTCTTTGATAGTCCCAGCCTTGTAATATTCACACTGACCTAGATTTGAGTCAGAAAGTGCTGCTGTACTTACAGATGTGGGATGTATCAGATGGCTTTTTATCTCCAAACAAGTGGGGTGGCTGAAAAGGCTCTTTTCACGTGGTGTCTCCTGCTTGTGCATCCTGGTGCAAACCAGTCCTGCTCTTGATTTGAATGTATCTGCTTCACTTGAGTGTGTTCCAGGCTAATTAAATATCCTGCAGCAGACAACTGTGACATGGCACAAGGAGGATGGGAGCAAAGAGTCAGAACAGCCTTTGTAGGGGTTTAAAATATAAATAATTAAGACCAGAGTGATAAGTAGGGCTTCCAATTAAGGGAAAAAAAAAAAAAAAGGAAAGCTTGAACATCTCTTTTGGAGCCAAACCCAGATGTTTTTCTCCCTTATTAAAATATATACTAAAAATACCACAACTTTACAGTTCTTGAATTGTTGGAAATGGTTTGCAGATGAAGTCATTGAGCTCTTTTTGTTATTATCCATCCATCCCTGTGCTTTCTGGGAATTCTCTCAGGGTATTCTGGACTCCAGAGATGACCCAGAGCAGGAACAAATCAAGGGCTTTTTTTTTCTTCTTGTTTTAAGTGCTGATTTTTCAATCCACCGATGACTTGGAATATGCTAAGTTAAGTCTAGCTCTGTAAAGTGGATACATAGAAGTGAGAAGAAAGAGGAAAATGAGAAAATGAATCAAAATGCAAATGCTCCCTAGAAGTGGAGAACTATGAAGCCTCCCCTTTCATGTATTGTTGTAACAGGAGGGTTGCTGGTGACTGCAGCCCCGTAAAGGGAGGGTGCTTAGCAGTGCTTCAGGAAGCAATACTTGGTGGGAACCAGCCTGTTCCTTTTTGGCTTTTACTGAAAGTCTTTTTGCATAACGTGTTCCTGTTGGTTTTGCAGGTCAGCCATCAGCTGGGCAACGTGATGGATCTCTTCAGCACCAGCCTCTCCCTGGCGGGGCTGGAGCCTCCTGCTGACAGACAGATTGATGGCATCGACCTTTTACCTGCCATGGTGCTGGGCAAGCTAATTGACAGGTTAGTTATGAGCCCAGAGCTCTGGCTCTTGCTCCAAACTGAAACGATGCCAAATGTTGGCTGATTTTTATGTTTTTTTCAAGTCAGGTTCATGGAAATACTTTTTATAAAGGGAATGGTGTGTCTTCACTGCTGCTCAGTGGAGTGGGGCTTTTCGTGGTGTGCTGATCCTCTGGTGGTGCAGGCAGAGGTGGGATTTCCTGACATGTGGCATCTTGCCATGCAGAGGAGTCTGGGGACAGATGAAAATGTCAGGGGGTTAGCAGGGATCGCTGGGACAACATATGGCAATAGGGAAGATAAAAGCCTGAGAATTGTAGCTTGGGTAGAGGAGAATACATTATTTATTACTGGGAAAACATCCAAGATGATGCCCCTGCTTGAGAGAGGCTGCAGGTAAAGGCTGGACTGCTGCAGGTGATTTGGAAGCCCACCTGCTCCCAAGATCCTGCTTCTGTGGGTGCTTTTGCAAGTATAAATTTGAATTAAAGACCCTTATGGGCATGGGGTAGTGCTGTCAGCTGCTGGGTACTAAGATTTGACAGCAAATATCCCTGGCTTTCTTGTTGGAAGGTCAAGAGGGGTCTTGTAGTTGTGATTTTGATCAGGAATTTGGCAGCCTGGGAAATCTGAATACAACCATATTGTTTGTCTGTGAGACAGCAAGGAAACGTATGCATGGAAAACATATTGGAATTTTTTTCTGTGTTGGTTGTGAGCCTTTGTTCTGTAAAGCTGCCTTTGTGCCTGTTAAGCAGGAAGCACCGTGTGCAGTGTGACCTGAGAGCTCAGCTGGTGACATGAGGGGTTGCAGGTGCCTCAAACAGTCTGTCCCATCTTCACTTCTGAAAGTGTATAATGTTTCTTTTGAAAGAGAATTTCATTGCAGCCACCTACCCCTTGTGAAACTGCAATTTGTGTTACAGTAATTGTCACTCCACATTATGGCTTTTTATTATTATTATTCTTTCCCCAGGCCTGACCAGGTCCCAGTTCCTACAGCCCCCAAAAGCTTCCCAGGAGATGCAGTTGTTGTGTTCTTTTAAGCTCAAAAACGAAAATGTGAATAGGGAAAAAAGACATTGGTAACAACAGAATTTTGAGTACAAGCTGTAATTCTCTTTCAAACATGGAAAGTATTTCTTTTTTAAAAAGCAAAAAACCTTACCCCACACCTTCCCCCAAAGTCATAGCCTGTCAAATAGCAGCTGTTTATGGCGAGGGAAAAGGAGACAGGAGTACTTTGTGGCATATTTTTGGGGGGCTTTTTATTTTGTTAATGGGACTGGTTTAGATCAGGTTCTGCATTTTGGCATATCCCTCCAGCTGCCTTTATCTCACTGGCATTTTGGGTGTGTTAAGGATGCAGGAGGAGGCTCTGCTGCAGCCCTGTGTCACCTCTGTTCACAGGCAATTCCTGGGGAAAAAGAAGAGAGGCTCATTATTTGTGCAAGGAACCTGCAGGGTTCCTTGCAGGGGAGGCTACAATTTTAAAACAGGAGAGATGTGAGGCCACTCCTGATGTTCAGATGTGAACATTTTCATCTTCTCTTGCATTTAGAGCCTGTTTTTTCAAGGTGGCATCACCAGAACGAGTAGTTTTGCCGAGTGACATCTCTGAGTGAAAGACAAAGATCTATGTACCCTAAAGCTAATGATAAATGGATTCACCATCTCGCCCTGTCAGCAGCCTGAAACAACTAGAGAGGGCTGACTGTGCCTGATGTCCTTCTGTGATGAGCTGCACCAACAAATCAAACCTCTCTCCTGCAGATAGTCTGTCTCAGTAAAATTTCACACTGTTCCCTTAAAAGACAAGAGCGTGTTGCTGGGGAACCTGACAGGAACACTGCTGGGGTGCCCAGGGAAAGGGTGGTGCATAGAACAAATTCTCTGAGGAAGGTGCATTTCTCACATGTATTTTTAATTAGGAGAGCCTTGAGGAAAAAAAATGCTGTTTTCAGTAATATGCTTAGATGGTGCAAAGAGAGGTTTGGGGTGGGGGGAAATGGACAGGAGTTCAAAGCAAAGCTTGTCTGGCTGCCAGGTTTTTTTCATTGGGACTTTTTCTGAGATGGCATCCAGAGCAGGCCCAGCATCTGGTGTCCCCTGGCCACCCTGTCTGTGTGACACTAACAGCACATAGCTGCCCTAAAGAGGAGGCTGAGCATCACACAGTCTGTGAATGCCTGTTTCTGTCTCTCTCTCTCTCTCTCTCTCACACACACAAACCACTTCTGAGACATTTGGTGCTTAAATGGCCACGCTCTGTAGGGAATAACCAGGTCTGATAGTTCAGGGATTAACAATCCCTGGCAGCCAAGCTGTATCATGTTTCATTCGTGCACCGTGTGAGCTCTCAACTTGATGAACACTTTCAAAAATGTTAATTGAAAACCTTGCAGTGGAGACTATGAGGAAGCAGCCTGTTCCTGCCTGATAGCCGTGGGGAGCCAGACACCAGGAAAGTGTTTGTCTCCCTTATCAGCGAGGCTGCCCCAGCCCCACGTGTTGGTGTTTCTCATGCAGCTTTTGCTCTGCTCCTCAGGCCCATCTTCTATTATCGTGGCAACGAGATGATGGCAGTGAGAGTCGGGCTTTACAAGGCTCATTACTGGACCTGGAGCAACTCCTGGGAGGAGTACAGCAAGGTAACTGGAGTCGGTGCTGCACCCTGGCCTCTCTGCTTCTCCTGGGGGAAAAGCAAACCTCTAAAGCTGAGTTTTGAACTGGGGATGGTCACTGGGCTCTTGCAAGCCAGCCTTTTATTCACAGCCTCTTACGAGCCAGCAGATCTGCTGCAGAATCTGAGGGGACTGGTGGCACAGCATCCCTCGACTGGAATTGGGGACAGGCAGAGGAAAATGAGCAAAGTTTTCCTCAGGAAGGAGGAGATGGGGCAGGTCCTGATCTCTTCACTCCTGTGAGCAATGACAGGACTTGGGGAAATGGCAAGGAGCTGAATCAGGAAAGGTTTATGTTGGATATCAGGAAAAGGCTTTCCACCCAGAGGGTGGTTGAGCACTGGAACAAGCTCCCCAGGGAAGTAGGCACAGCACCAAGGCTGCCTGAGTTCCAGAAGCTTTTGGATTATGCTCTCAGGCACATGGAGTAATTCTTGGGGTGCCCTACACAGGAACAGGAGTTGGACTCGATGAACCTGATGGTACCCTTCCAACTCAGCATAGTCTATGATTCTAAGTCTGAGTTGTTCTGAGGGTATTCCCTTTAATCAGCACTTAATGCCCCTTAATATTAAGCTTCTTTCCCTGGTGAGCTTTCATGTGTGCCCTTACAAAGCTGGGGTCTGATGCCAGATTGATCATGTATCTCACAACACCCAGTACAAAAGGCCTGGTACCCTGAGCTATTTCAAAGCAATAGGGATGAGTTTATTGTTTAATGGGTTTTTTTTGTTCTTGAAAAGGAAAAGAAAAGCTGTAGGAACTGCACAGTGGGAAGAACAGCAGTTGTTGAAAACAGCAGAGTACATGTGTTTAATCTATTATCAGCACTTCTGTGAGCCTGTATCACTCTGTAAGATGTTCTACACTTTACTTGCCAAATAGGCACAGCTTTTGTAATTTCCTGGCTGATCTTCTCACAATTGGATGTTAAGCACTAGTATTTTTCTTCCTTTGTATCTTTCTAGCTTCAGACTCAGGTACTAAACTCTGGGGCATTCCTTGAATGGCAGGTTCACACATGTGCCTTGCTGATTATACCTTCAGACATGAACTAAATGCATCATGGCACAGCTCTCAGCAGTGGTGACAGCAGGCTGGTGTTGGGGAGGGGCTGTTTGTCTGATTTTTTTTTAATGTTCGTTGTTAGTTGTTTTCCTTTTTTAACTTATCGTGGGTCCTCAAGGCATCACAGGTGCAGAAATAAGAGCTGATGACATTTGTGGATGTAAAAGTGCACAGTTTCTTTCATTGGGATGTCCTGGGGGTAGAAGGAAACGTCAGCTCCAAGGGAGTCATTTACATTCAGGGCTGTAAATACCTGCATTTGTCTTTTTAAGACTCTAATGCTCCAGGAGTCAAAGTTTCTGTTTTTCATGGAGTAAGAAGGAAAGTTGGCTTCAGAAATGCATTGCAGGCTCTGTCTCAGTGCTGATTCTATCCAGCTCAAATGAGATAATGTGTTTATCTAGGTCAGTGTGTGAGTAAAGCCCACATATCACCCATGGCATTGCACGGAGGGTTTTCCCTGTGAGAGGCAGTGGGAGCTGGGATGTCCCTGTGAGTGGGTGTGGGCTCAGAGGGAAGCATGTATATGGGAGATCATGTCCCATGTCAGTAACTGCTCTCTGTTGTAATACAAGCACATGCACATGCTTCCATACCTATTGGGGGAATAAACAAACATCTGCATTGATCTAAACTTAGTTGGACATGTCTGAGTGTGTGTGTAGCTGTGGTGATGGGGACCAGTTACCCATTTCAAAGATTCTCCTACTGTGAGCAATGGCAGTTGTGCAATTAAGGAGTATTTCTTTCTTTCTTAGTCTCTGTTTAACTACTGTCTGATAAAAGTCAGCAAATTATACTGTACATCAGAGAGATGATTAAAAATTCACTGACTTCCCTGCAGCTTGGATCACATGTGGTTGATGTGGGTACAATTGGAGCACATTAGTGGACAGCCCAGCCATTAACAACATGCAGAGGAAGCTGAGGCTGAAATTTGTTCCAATTCTTCTCATGTCCTTGAGCCATTAATTACAAGCCTTGCAAGTTTAAAAATAGAAATAAATCAGAATGCAGAACAGTTCCACAGTCCTGAGACCTGTTTCAGGAGTTTTATACCTTGTGAGACAGTTGCCTCTTTCAGTGACTGGTGTTCTCAGCTGTATTGATATTGGGCTACTGTTGTGCTGCCAGAATTTGTTCATTTCATTTGAAAAATATATTTAAATAGATCCATGTGTGTGGCATTAGTAATTCTGACCATGGACAGGTTTGCTCTTCAAGAAGCTTGATTTCCATCCCAGTAGAAATTCAGCTAATGAGGCTGTGTTAATGGTATAATCTTTTGCATGGATCCTCATTTCATTGTGAATCCAATGTGATTTATGGAACTTCCAGATACAAAACTCTCTACATCCAAAGGTCCAAACTCAGACCTGGAATAAACAAGACAGAGCTGGTTGGCATGCCATTTGTAAGAGGTCTGAAGTTGGCCAGATGTGTCAAATCAGCTGTATGCAAATTTGAAAGAGGTTTGTTTTATGGGTAGTTGACTATCTCATTATTTTGAAAGATAAATGGCACGTTTTAGACAAAACTCCTTTTGCTTTCAAAATTCCCTTGTTAATTGACAGAGTGGGAAGTCCCTGATACAGAAAACTTGCACTGTTTTTGATCCCCACACTCTGCATTTTTGTTTGACTTTATAGGTGGGATGATACCACTAAAGCAGCCGGGACAACAATTTCATGTTGTTATTGGAAAATGTGAAATTGCTGCATGTCCTGTGTCCATTTAGGACTATCAGGTCTTCCAGGATTAACTAGAAAGAATGGGTGCAATTTTGGCCTCCAACCTGGCAAGCCATGTATAAGTTAGTATAAATTAGTTAAGCAATCAAGTATGTATATACAAATAAAAATGTACCAGAGAGACAGAGCTCACAGAAAGCAGAGCCTAGGAAAGCAGCACAGGGATAGGAATGCTTCCCTCCATATGGCACTTGGAATATTTACACTGGAAAGATCCCACACAAGCAGCACACAGGTTCAGTCATCTTAGGCTCCCATGACATTAACATGCCCTTCCTGATCTGCATCCTCTGCCTTATGGCCTGGGATTAAAATTTGTCATCCTGCACAAAGATGAAGTGTGCTCTTCTGTTCTGCCTGGTTTTTGTTTGTTTATTTGGTTTTTAACCCCCCGAGCAATATTTTTTCTAGTCTGACTCCTCTCATAAGCTCTTGTAGTCTTTCTCAGTGCTGGAGGATACCTCACTGCTGTCTTTTCTGCTGGCTGAACTTGTTTGCTGGGTATTTTCCATTCTTGGATGGTTAATCTCTTGAAAGCATAGAGGGAAGGCTCGCTCAGGAGAAGCAGGTCCCACTCTCTGGGACACTTTTCCTGTAGGTGATTATTTGGGTCTGTTTAGATGGCTTCCATCTCCTTTGAGGTGGCTCATGTTTACATGGTTTGACATCTCTGCCATTCAAGAGGTGATCAGTGGGACAGGAACAGATGAAAGGAAACTCTACTTGGAAAATATGTATATATTTTTAAGTAGTAAAAGATTTTAAAAGAGTTTGGTAGTGGGACAGAAATCTTCCCCCCTGCACAAGGGCTGGCTCCCTGTTGCTCTGGGACTGGTGGGTGTCACACAGAAGCTTTTCCACTATTGTTGACCACCTTTCTTCTGGTAGCAAAGATCAGCAGTGATAAAAACAGCTGCATGTGGTGGGTGTTGGAGCAGAAGTTAGAACTAAGGTAAACCTGAGGAGATCCCTCTCCTGGACAGCATAACACACATGACTTTTACTGGAAGTCTGCCATAAAATGCTGCTCCTGTTGCTCTCATCATCCATCGTTTCAGCACATAAGTCATGCTTGTTTGTTTCCAAGTTTGAACTGGATTGCAAGCCTGATCTAGTTGAAGATGTTCCTGCTCGCTACAGCGGGGTTGGACTAGATGACCTTTAAAGGTCCCTTCTGATCCAAACCATTTGATGATTCTGAGTCCCTCAGGAACTGCCTGATCCAATGTTCTGTAGAGGAGCAGAGGTATGAGCTGGCAGGGAAGAGAAATGTCCTTCTCTCTGGCTGCCACGGAGAAGAGAAAGGATCTGAGGCTCTGCAGCAGGGAATAGTTCTTGTGCCCTCCAAGAGCAGTGATGCAAGAAGGGGAAATAATAATGAAGAAAAAAATGTGGAAAACGCCCTTTGGTTCCTTGGAGAGTGGCTGATAACATCCACCTTTCTGCTGGCAGCCTAATGTCCTCTCAGCAGCCTCCAGTGGTTTTTCAGGAAGGCTCCTGTGTCTTTAAATGATTGGTGTAGGTGCCTGCCAGAAGACCCTATTGTTTTAATGTAAAATGCCAGAGGGGTTATTCCTGCCCATCCTGTCTGATTGCCCTTCTCCTCAACGTGAGGGGATCGATAAAGCCTTTTCTGCAAGGGGGATGTGAAGTCAAGTAGAACCTCACAAATAATGACATTTGATTGTGGTCCTCTGAGCATCTGGGCCAGGCATTGATCGCTTCTGCCTGAGAGCCGCCGGCGGCCTGCTGATCTGCCCATCTTTTGGGGTCTCTTCCAGACGGTTAACACATTAGAAGCAATTTTTGTTCCACGGGGTTGGAGCCTGGCAGTCACACTTCCAGGTGTCTGCTCGTTCCAAGCTCTGGCTGGGGAGGCTTTTGCTGGGAATCGCCAGGAGAGCGAGAGCGGCCGCTTACCCGCCCCGTGGCGAACAGCAAGAAACAACGTCCCTGGCTTTAATTAACTGCTGTTCTTTTCACTTTCCAGTATTAGTACAGTTTTGCTGCTCTGGGTTTTGTATGGTAGAACAATGGCCAGAGACAGAGCCCAGCTCTGCTGCTCCACTATCAAAATCCGCAGCCGCTTGTCAAGTCGGAGGGATCTGGGATAGCGCCAGGGTGACGAATTGCCAGAGGGCTTATGTTAACACAAGTGGTGATTCCATCACTTGGCCCAGAGCCCAAACTGGCAACCAGCTGGATTTGTCTCATGTCTATATTGACATAGCATCTGTGGTCCATTTGCTCTGGAAATTAAAGCATAAGCTGTGCAACCCACTAGCTGCTAGATCATGAGGATGGAAAAACAATCCAGGTTACAGCGTTGCTGGGGAGAAGGGCAGGAAGATCTGCTCACTGAAAGGTCTGCCTGATGTGCCAGAGATGTTTGGATTGTTTTGGTGTCCTTTTTAGAAAAAAACAGGATTGCTGGAATTTCTCCTACAGCAAACGGGTCTTGGGGGGGTTGCAAAACACTGTGCCTGTGCAAGAGACAGGGTGCAGGAGCTGAGCTATTTCTGGTTGCCATCTGATGCTCATCCGTGGGCTCCCTTAGCAGGCATGGAGCTGATGTGCTCCAGATAAGATCTTTTGGTTTGGCTTTCATGCTTCTATAGTGGAGGAGAAAAGCTCCAAGAATTTGCTTCAACAGCATAAGTGACCTTTCTACTTTGATGGGTGTTACCTGTAAACCTGCAAATGACCTTGGACAGCATGTAAACCAAGTGCTGTGTCCAGCTATTGATCCTTGCATGTTGTTACTAACAGGCTGCCAAATAAATAGCTTGAAGGAAAGAAGGAGTAGTTGATTTGGGTTTGGCTATCCTGGTGGGTAGAGCAGGCACAGCTGCCCCTTTGCTCTTCTCCCACAGAACCTAGCCTTATTTTGGAGTGAAGTTGCCATCCTGTTGGCAGTGCCAGGGGCCTGAAGCCCGGAGAGCTCCTCTGCTGCCTGTGGAATGGAGTGGTTTTTGCTCCAGCTGGGAACCTGGCACATCTGCATTTATTGCTAAAGCCTGCAGTGTTCTTGGGGTACATAGGGCATGTTGGCAGCTCAGGCTTTTGCAAAGAAAAAAAACCACACACCTTTTTTTATTATATTTTTTTAATGAACATCAAGGAATGATCCAAAATGGTGTCAGGATTTAAAATTACCTTCCAGAAGCGAGTCCCCTTCCTCACCAGGCCTGTTGTCCTGCAGCCTGCAGGGTAGCTCCTTCTTTCCCCTCCAAGACATACACAAGAAGTTTAGACATGTCCCTCCACCCCAGCACCACACAGGACCAAATTTGCATACTTTCCAAGCAACCAGAGGCATTGTCCAGATGCTCCAGAGTGGGGATTGTCTCGTCTCTAAACACATCTCAAATCTCAAGCAGATTTAACTTACACTGGTTTTGCTCCAGAAAAGAAAATAAATCCAGACTTGGGGATCCCAGACTTCCAGTTCACTGGTATAGCTGATTTTTCTCTTTCTACCCTGACAACTAAAAATGCTTTAACTTACAAAAAAAAAAGACATAAATTTGTGGATGATGAGTTAAGGGACAGAACAGCAGGCTCCTCTGCCTGTATCTGTAGGTATTAATTTCTGTGGTGCTGGTCAATGCCCTGTTTTGGAGTGTGAGGATATCATTTTACCTCTTATTTTATGCTCTTTTGCTGATGAGCAGGTAGAAAATACTTTAAGCTCTCCCTGAAGGTTGGGTATTGGCAGTCACACAGGACATAAGAAGAGTAATAGTCAATTTTATTCGTGGAGATAAACTGAAGAGGCCTTAGAAATAAATTTAAAGGGTGGTTCCAGCCATATTTAAAGAGAGTTATTTATCAATGGTATAAAACTCTATGCTTGATTTTCTTTTTTTTGTTTAATTTTCTTTTTCTTTCTTTCTTTTCTTTCTCTATTTTATTTTTTTCCCAACAAATTGCTTTTGAAGAGGGCATTGAGTGCTCAGGTTAGAAACACAGGCAGCTTTTGGCTAGTGGTATCAGATAAGTAGTCACAGCCCTTTCTTTCCTGGGAGTCTCTGGGATGTTGCCTGGGCTGTGTTCTGGACTCTTGGCTACAAGGAATTTATAAGAAGCAGGAGATAAAATGTAAACAGAGCAATGTATAAATAAATACCCAAGAGACTAAAATCTTCTTTCAAACTGAAGCATTTGCAGCCAAAGAGCATTGTACCAATTAGCAGGCTCTTAATTAAATTGCTTGTTTGATTTGCATCCAAGTTATAATTTGGATGTTATGTAGGCTTTGATACCTTTTCATTAACTGCTCCTTTTGAGGGAAAAAAAAATGTAAAATCTATTTTTCCCTGTGTGTTTCAGAGGCCTGTGGCATCACAAGGTGGAAAGGTCAATCATTTTTGTATCCATTTAAAGTCCATTATTGGTAGGGCCACTACAACCTATCAAGCAACTCTCTTATTTTTCCAGTCAGTGATTCAGGAATCTATAGCTCTGTGCAGATAAATGGGATTTCATGGGCTTCTAAACTTCTTGCTTTATTGAAAAGCAGAATATTAACTGCTCCACTGACCAGCTGTTCATTAGAAGCACGGGATATTTTTAGAAAATTGTTTGCCAATCAAATCCTACCAACATCTGTAGAGAGCCTTTTCAGTTTGTTTTATAAGCAAATGCTACAGCTGCTTTCCCACCTCCATTGAAATATTCCCATTTACCTTCTCTCCATGTCTCTGTCTGTGTCTCGGGGCATTTTGAGGTGCTGTGAGGAGCCCAGCGTGGCAGCTGGAATTGCAAACCTGAGCCTTAACAAGTCCATTTGGTGCTGCTCCTGGCTGGTCTGTGGGGTCTCCTGCTCTGTTTGCTCTTCAGGAAAACTGGTGCTTTGCATTTCTTGCTGTTCCCAGGCACTAAAGGGGGTCTGTTCACCCTCAGAGTTGCAGGCCAGGCTCTGGGGAAGAGGGAGCTCCACAGCTGGCTGAGGACCAGGCTGGCAAGGTGACCAGGGGCAGATGCAGAGAGCTCTGCTCTGGGCCTGTGAACAGACACCCTGCTCTGTGGCCCCCCACGTCTGTAACCCATTGCTGCTAGCAAGGGGGACTGCCACTGCTGCTGCCCTTCATACCTACTGCTGGGAAAATCCCAACTTCTGGCCCCCTAGATGGGAATGTCAGTGACAGGAATGTCTCCAGGCTTACACAGTCCTTTCAGCCCCACCTGCATTCCCAGGGGAGTACCTCAGTACCAGCCTGCTAGGAAGCAGATCAGCAAATGCACCTGTTTCTTCCAGATTAACCAGACTCCTCTGGGACTGTTGCTTTTTGGTCAGAACTGCCAAGTGATTTGATCCTCTCTGTGGATTTTGAAGCCATGGAAATCAGAGAGAGCAGATACTTTCCTTGTGCAGAACTCGTACGATTAAACAGTTTCATTTCTGTCTTCTGTTTAGTGAATATTTTATAGAGTTGTTTGTTTTTTTATATAAGGCAAAAAATGTATGGTCTGCTCCAGCTTTTTTTGTCAGGATAATGCCACTGTCTGCTGATATTACCCCATCAGATCAGAATCCATTTTGCAGACTGACACAGAGATGCAGTTTAAACTAGTTCTGGGTTTTGTTGGTATATTGGAACAAGATGCTGAAGAAAGTGGCATCAGCCACTCCCTGCTCCTCCCCCTGCTCCACCTTGACTTCTGTCCTGTGCCTTGCAGGGTGTTGACTTCTGTCCTGGGCAGAATGTTTCTGGAGTGACAACCCATACACAGGAGGAGCACACTAACCTGCCACTGCTTTTCCACCTGGGGAGGGACCCTGGAGAGAAGTACCCTCTAAGGTGAGTCAGTTAACAAAGACCTGAGCACTCTCAGCATTGTCAGCTGATAGAATTCATGTACCTTGGTAGCTGCTGCTTGCAGTCTGCTTGAGAACTGGCAGAAAGTTGTTTCTGGTGAGAGCAGTGAAGGGAAAGGAACAGATCTTGGATTCACACAGTCGTGTTAGATGGATGGTGCACGTATCCATGGCTCAGCTTGTCAATCTAGGGGTCCTTATTCTGTGTCCTGCCACCCCTGGGGGAGGAGGCAAAACACCCTTGTGGACAGGACAGGACAGAGGGCAGGGCAGCTCTGGAATAAAGCAGAGGTGCTGGTGAGTGTGTGCATTGGAGTTGTGATTCTCTGTGTGTTTTGGGAAGAAGTGTCTGGTGAGCTCTGCATCCTCTGCAGTGCTTTGTCCTCTGTGCATTGGAATCTGTGGAAGGCAAGTGTGGTGACCTTCCAGTCTCCTAGCCCCTGCTAAAGGAGTTTCTCCAAAGGCTCTTTAGCCACAGGACTTTCTGCCCAATCCTGTTCCCTGCTTCCTCTGGACTGTCTGAATCCATTTTCCTCTAAGCCCACTATTGTAATGTTTATCTCCAGCACACACCATGCCCTGAGAGATTTCTGTTAGGATTTCTGGATCCATCAGCCAGCACAGCTCACATACAAACCTGCCATCTCCAAAAAAGCTCCCAAGGTGTCCCCACCTCCATCCCTCCCTCCCTTCTTCTTTCTCCTGACTGTGTTTTACCCTGCAGCAAAACTAGCTGCAAAAGGGGATGTGCAGCCTGGTCCCCCAACAGAGGCTCCAACTTGGAGAATGTGGAAATAAATAAAGAGAAAACCAGTGGTGCTGTGTCTGCCTGCACAGAAAGGGTTTTGTGCAGCAGCTTTAACAGAGATGTTTTCTGAGCTGACAGGACTGCAATTACTCAACTGTTTTAAATAATTGAGTGGATACAACTCACTCCATTACTTTCAAAAGAACTGAGCCTGTGCTGTCCACCAAGTGTTTGCTCTAGAGAGAGAAGGGAAGGAAAAATATTTTCACTGCTCTCTCACTTAACAGACGAGTACCCTAGAGGTACATTAAGCAGTGGATAAAGCTCTTCAGAAGCCCAGCACCTTAGCTCTCACTTCCTGTTGCATTTCAGCACTAAGGAAAAAAGCAAATCTGCAGCTCTTAAATTTTAAATTCGGCTCAGTAAAACTGTGCTGCTGGGTTGGGGTTCCAGGTGAGACTCTGCCCTGTTCAGATTAACAGCTGTTTTATTTTAGGAAGATGAGTGGATATAGAAATGATCTCCTCTTCCAAAAAAAAAAACAAATGGGTGGCATTAAGTGGCTGTAGTCTGAATTTGAGAGAGAGGAGCTCTTCCCTAACAGGTGTTTGCAGGACACTTGCTCCTTACAACCACCATGAATCAAGCATTGAAATGAATTCCAGTGTTACATCTGCAATCATTTCTCACATGGTTCCATTGATTTTTGGACACTCACAAGCTGTTGCTTTGATGGAATTTTATGGCAAGATTATGACTTGATTATGGAGAGCTGTGCTGTTGTTTAATATGCAGACCCTGATAGAAAGCCTCTTCTAGGAAACGAATCTTCCTTTTCTGCAGCACATTCTGTTGCTATTGTCTTCTCTTTGGTCACAAAACTCCTGGGAAGTGGGTCTCCTATATTGAGTGTGGTAATTAAATTATCCTCATTCATGGAGCTGTTACTGTTGTGTATTTTTATTTAGCTTAATTACCCCCCTTGGCAGACAGCCTGTTGGGAGTCCCCACACTGATGTTTCTCAGAAGGGAATCCAGCATTTCCCTCTGTCCCTTCATGCTGGTGTGTTCCAGCCCCAGGTCTTTGTGTGCACAGTCTATCCTGGCCACATTCCTCTGCTACCCCTCAGGCAGCCTTGAAGGAACAGGGTGGGTTCTTCAGCTCTGTCACCACCTTGGCTCTTCTGGTGCTTCATTATGTTGCCAAAGCTTTTAGAAAAATGTGTGTTGGGCCCCTGATTTATTCGTACCTTTCCCTCTTCTATGCAATCTACTCTTGCCACTTTGCCTTCTTAAATTTGTAGTGGATTGTATTAGTTTTTCTGCTGCTGTGAAGGGAGACCTGTTCTCTCTTTTTTTCTTTCATTTACTCCTTATTTTAGCACAGCCTTTTCTTCTCCCTTCAATTATGTTTATTATCTGTTGTATGACTTGATTTGCATCAGTTTGGAGCAGGGTCACATGCAAAACCACTGGTAAGAGGTTTCATTTCTGGGTGTGAAGGGCAGGCATCACACACTTTGACTTACTGCTTATATATTTGGGCTCCCTTTAGGATCCCAGAGGACCTCAGAGCCAGAGCAGCCTAGAAATCAGTCAACTGTGACAACACTCTTGACTTGCAGGGTGTTGATGTGCAGGCGTTTTCACTTCAGCAGTCTTTAGCTTGTGACATGGTGCACACCAAGGTGCTGTATGACAGGCAGTGAGAGACTTTTTCAAGGCTACCATTTCAGTTCATCACAGAACATGGAGATGAGCCTTTTTCAGCCCTTGCTGGAGAACTGGCTGCTGAAGGGATCACTGAAGATGTGAGTCCTTCAGGATCTAGAGAAAGCATGCAGAGTTTTCAGTTCCCCAGGTTTTGTTAAAGCAGGACAAGTCTTCTCTCTTCCTGACACAGTTCACTGGATTTCCCAGAGCCTGCCTGGAAATAGTATCAGCAAAAGCTTATCTCCCACAGGAGCTCTTTTCACGCAGTGGAAAACTGGTCAGGCAATTACAGGCAGGTCTTGTCATCACCTTGAAGACACAACTGGCAGTTCTGAGCCATGTGGCACTGGCACCCTGCACTTTGACATTCCCCTTCACCTAAGGCTTTGCACACATCCTTCCCTCTAGGAACGGACCCTCCCAACAGGGCTGTGACTCTTCCTTCCTGCTGTTGCCCCTCTGGTTTTGGCTGGATCCCCTCCTGCACCCCAGTTTCTGCCAAAGGACACAGTTGTGTTTGCCCCCTTCGCCTTGAAAGATGATTAGTGATGCTTCTCAGTCTGGATTGGCTCAGCACCCTGTCAAGCTGAAACTTAAAACTGTCCAATGTGGGGGAATCCACCACTTCCCTTGGGAGACTATTCTGATGTTTGATTGTCATCATGGTGAAACCTTTACCTCTAGTGTCCAATTGGAATCTCCCTGGGAACAACTAGTGCTCATCACCCCTTGTCTTTTCCATTTTGTTTCCTCCCTAGATGTAATTACTAGGGGTTTTTGAGTTGTATAAACACTCAGCCCATGGGGTGCCTTTGTCACCAAATCGATCAGAAAGCAGAACTGCAAGATCTGACAGGTCTTTTTCTTTACTAAATTCTGTTATGTTTGGGGTATTGTGTGTCCACAAGTACCACAGAGGGAACTTGGTTCTGTGTTCAGACTGTATGTAACGGATGCAGTGAAATTATCTGTTGGTAACATCTTCACAACCAGTTGTCAGTTTTATTACCCAAGTCACAGATTACTGTTTACATATATCTTTACTAAAACACTTCACTGCCAGTCAGGAAGAACACAAATAATAATATATAGCAAAAGCTGGCAGAGCTTAAAATCCAAGTAACAAAACACCCCCTGCAGACTGAGACAGAGAGAGTGTTTTGAGGCAGATGCCAAAGCTGCAAAAAGAATTTGTAACAGAAATCTCATGGTCCTGTCACTCCCAGGATAGACACACCTGTGTGCCCATGTGTAAATCATCAGGACGAGGTGTCAATCATCAAAATCTAGATGTAAAAAGATGCTGAAAATGCTCTTTAACTTGCTGTGGTTCTGATCTGTATGAGGATGTATTTATGATGGTAGAGAATCGTCCTCTCCTTACAGCTCTGGGTGCTTCAGACCTGGAGGTGAAAGGCTCCAACTACTGCAAGATTAAATGGGAGCTGGAAAACAGTGGGTGAGACAAACCCCCCTCCTTCCAAACTGGAATTTCAGGGTAGGACATGGTGGGGTTAACAGCAGAGCAGGTTACACTGGAGTTGTTTGTCGAAGGAGGAGATGGGAACAGATTGCCAAGGCACAATTACAGTAAATGAAGGAAGCACAGGCCACACCTGTCCCTGGGACCTGGCGCTGAGATCCAGCCCTGATTGGATCCCCAGAGACTTCTCAGAGGTAAAGTGTCAATTAGTGTAATGACCCTGGACTTTGTCCACTCCTTCACTCACTCTGAGCGTAGAATAATTTCATGTACGCTGGGGGATCTCTTTTAGCAGACTCCTCACAACACCACCTGCTCACCCTCTCATTCTTCCAGTGCTATTCCCAGCTCTCCTTCTGCAGGATGGTTGAAGTAGAATACAAAATGCAGCGTGCCCTGGAGGCAACGAGGACTGGAGCTTCATGCAGACCATAATGCCCAAACACCTGTATAGATAATGCCATCTTTTTTTTTTGGAACAGAGGCTGTAGCAAACCCTGCCCTGGCAGCACAGTCCCTGCCTTCAGGGAAACCATGGGGCTCCATGGAAGAGGCAGGGAGGTTCCCAGCTCCGTTAACAACACCGATCACCATGAAGTGATTATCCCCATCTTGCAAACAGATTAGAGGCACTCTTGTGGATTTTGTCTCAAAATGTACTTCTTGAGTAGGGCTGGAGACAGTTTTAACCCCTCCCAGGGGGGGTCATCGCTGCGTGGATGTTGGAGCTTGGTGCACTTGGTGGAGCTAAACGGGTCTGATGAGCAAAACATGAGCCCATCAGAGAGAGGAATGGGAATCTCCATGGGGCCAAGACAGGAAAACCAACCCCCACCAGCAGCATGGCTTTGTTTCTTCATGTTTGTAATTCCAGTTTCACCAGAATGCCAGCCCCAGGGCTGGTGCCATCCTGCAGGCATTGAAGTCCCCTGCTATGCATGGAGATACTGTCTGCATGGGGAAGATAGTCCATGGGTTTAATTGAGGAATCTGACAACGACCTGTGATGATCTCCCAGTATTGAATGACACCTTCCAGCCCTGGGGCCCATCACTGTCAGTGCTTGGACACAAGGAAGACAGCTGCAGTGGGATGTTTTAAGCTGGTGTCAACAGGTTTAGCCAGTTTAAGAGCACTAAGCCCTACTGAGACAAGGTTTATAGGTTAGCAGTAGGACTTGGAGCATAATCTATACATGTTCTTTAGCTTTAGCCAGCTTTGTGCTTCTGTGAGGAGGGCGAGTCTTTTATGTGTGCCAAGCAGTTTCTCTCGTGCTTTTGGGGAAGTCATTCAGCCTGTGCTAAATGCTGAAATAATCTAAAAGTGTAGAAGCTGCAGGGGAGAGCAGTTCAAAACCACCAGGAGCTGAGGTTAGGCCAAGATTTCCTGTCACTGCTGAGCTAGCTGAAAAAGCCAGGAGTGGCCTGAACGTGGGAATTAAAGCAAGAAAGATGATTTAAATGACTGGAGCTACTTTGTTATGCTGCAGCATTCACGTGGCTGAGGTTGCTAACGAGCAGCAACGCTGTGGATAAATGCAGTAGTTAAGATTATAGCAAAAAGAGGTGTTGTGGTTTTTTTCCGTGCAACAGGACTGGCATATTTAGAGCAAAAAGCAGCAGTGGTGACAACACGTTGGTTTTCTTTCATCCAGACCACAGCTGTGTTTTCCACTGGTCTGTCCAGATTATGGCTCATTTGGAATCCTATGTACGAAAAGCTGTTTCGATGGATGAAATTGGGCTGTCTCTTTAGCACTTCCATGTTTGCAAAGAGGCTGTGGAGCTTAATTAGTGAGCTGCAACATTTTATCTTCTGGGTCCACTTCCAAAAGAAGATCATAAATGCTGGAGTGATGACACAAGTATGTGACAGAAATAAACACATTAGATAGTTTCAAGAACAGCAGTAGGAGGCATTACATGATTTGATATCTAGTGTATCTGCTGGACTCTAGCAATTGACTAAAATATGGATTAATTCATATTAATCCTTAATACAAGGATCTTAATAAAGTGTGATTAGCTCGGCTTTGGAAGAGCTTTCAAATCCTGGCACAATAGGGGCCTTGGAGATCTAAACCACTGAAACATACTTGTCTCCCTCAACTGCATTTTGTCTCTGTTGCCATCACTGGAGCACAGAGGCTTTAACTCTCCCAGCCTCCAGCTCAGATGCCCAGCACTGCCTGCATCCCTGCTACTGCAGATCCAGGCAGTTTCCTCCATGTGTTTGTCTCTGGAGCCTTTTCTCTCCGTGGTTCCTCCCGTGTTTCCTCTCCCCTGCATGTCAGCACAGGTTCACATGAAACCCTCTCTGCCTCTTTTCAAAAAAACCTGCTGTGCTTCCCTGCCAAGCAACCTGCTGGGTTTGCAGATAAAATCTTGCCAAACTGAAGGGCCGTTGTTGCCACCAGGATGCAACCCTGGCTGAGCCAAGATTGCTGCCTTGGGTGTCCTCCTCAGAGTGTGAGGCCAGGGTGGCCTTTGGCAGCTCCCAAACTTCTCCCTCTCCCTTGGTCTTCAGAGCCAGCTGCTGTGAGAGCTAAGGTGGGACTCGTGGGGAGAGGAACAAACAGATGCAGGAGCTTTGCAAGTGCAGTCTGAGTGTCAGGGTGGTGGGTTGGGGTCCCACAGCCAGTGCTGGTGACAGCCTCTCCTCTAGGATGCAGCCAGCTGGGTGTGAGAGCAACAGATTAGTCTGCTGGAGCTTGTCATTTCCAATTCCCTTCCGGTTCTCTATCAGCAAAGCTCAGGCCCATCCCCACAATCAGCTTCTCTCTGGATGGTTGCCGAGATGTGATATTTATAGGCTTTACTGGAAACTGTTGGCACATAACTGGGCTTCGAGATGTGATTGTTTTTCAAAGAAGGAAATTAGCTGGAGTGTGGGGCTGGTGGCCAGCTTGGACTGTAAGCAAAGGGAGCCCGAGGTCAGGCCTGAGCTGCATTGTTTCTTTTATCTTCAGAAGCAATTTGCTGCTCTCTGGTTTTGAAGTGACTCTTAATGTGATGGACAAAATGAGATCATTGGGTAGTCATCCTCTATCTTAGAAATACTTGAAGAAATAGTGAAGTACACCCTGCACCACTTAAACAAGTACCTACTGGAGTAACGAAGTGGATAAAAATCTGATCATTTATAACCCTGTACGAGGGCTTGGAGCATGACAGATGGGTCCCAGCTTGGAATAATAAAGCTGTAACAGAAGAATGCAGATGGGGCAGAACCCTGGGGTGGATGTTGCGAAATGGAGGAGGTATTCTTGTCTTGGACAAGTCACTTCTATTCTTCTTCTCCATCTTCCTGTTTGCACAATATTAGTTCATCTTGGTGATGGTGAAGTTCTGTTCACCAACGGTTGCATTTGAAACCCTTAGCTTGAGAGCACTCTTGAAAAACAAAGTATTGACATTACCTTTGTTTCCCTGCAATAAATGCCTCCACGTGATGCACACGTTATGGAAAAGCTCTTGAAAAAGTGGAGGATAAACACACACAGAGAGCTGGGTGACCTCTGGGGTGACAATTCTGGAAGGATCACCTCGGCAAACCTGTTATGTACTAAGGTGTCTGGCAGGGTGTTTGTCCTGTGGTTAGGAAGCCTCCCTTGATGTTTGTTTATGGCAGACCTTGAGGACAGCCCCAGAAGCACCCTTCTTTGTACATGCTGCCTTTGCCAACAGGATCTCCCCTGGGAAATCAACAGGAGCTTGCAGCATATCTTCCTGACTGCTGTTTGGGGCCATTGGGACTAGTGGGTTTGGAAGCTGGAGCCCCATACTGAGATGATCTCCCAGGAGCCATGTGCTGCTTTGTTGGGGAGGGCAAACCATCTGCTGTCCTTGCTGCCTGAAGCAGAGCTTCTCAGACCTGCAGCCTCCAAGCCCAGGCAGGCTGGACTCTGTCAGCCCAGATGTTTCATTCCCCCATGGTTATTCCCCCAGTTAGTGTCACCTGCGTGTTTCCCTGTTCTTCTCCATTGCTATGGCACAGGAAAAGCCTTCAGACCTAGCTTAGTGGTGTGGACACTGTAATGATGCCATGTATGAAGCCCCACTGATAACATCTGTATTTTTTCCACGTCCCAGCTTTGCCAGTGATGAATACCAGAGGGTTATGGAGCGAGTATCTGCTGTTGTGCAGCAGCACAAGGTGACGATGGTGCCCGGGGAGCCGCAGCTCAACGTGTGTGACAAGGCTGTGATGGTAAGCCCTCAAAGCACAGACACACTGGGGAATCCTTACCTGAAAATGTCTTTTGTAAAGGCTTAAATATGTCACCTCGTGGTGGGAAGGGGTGTAGAAGGGAGGTGTGCTGGCTGTTCCCAGAGGAGGGGGCTGTTTGCTACCCCTGGAATGCAGCGGCGTGGGAAGGGTCGTACGAAATGAGGGGGGTTGGGTCTGGAGAGTCTACCAAGATGCTGTGATAAGCTGTGGCTTCCTTCCATAGAGATATGGCAGTATCTACAGCTGTAGATCCTTCTCCTTTTTAATCCCCTTCTGCAAATGTCAAAAGTCCTCTGTGTTTTGAGTGGTGGGACAGGGACAGTGGCTCTTTTTTAGTGATGTATCTTGCTTGGTCTCCTCCAGTTCCACCCCTGCCTGACATTTCCAAAGTCTTTATGGCTTGAAACATGATAAATATTTTCAATTCTGTTTTCTGTTTCAAATTAGATGTTGGAAAGTCACAGTTTGTTTTTTCTGTCAAATGCTGCTTGGTTTGTTGAGAACCTGGGAGAGAAGCTGGATGGTTATAGGGGTAAAGTTTCCAAATGAGTGTGTGTAGTCTAAGGGGATGTGCCTGAAGATGATAAAATAGTAACAGGCAAAATCTTTCAGATGCTGAAATAATCTGAAACAGTCAATACCTGCTGCTTAGGGTCTATCTCCACCCAGACAGGAGAGGACAAAATGTGGAGCAGTGTCTCCTTAATAAGAAGGCAAAGATCTCTTTTAGCTTTGTCACATCTTTTTATTTTTGGATGTTAAGTAGGAAAAAGATTTGAAGGGCCATTGTTTCTGTGTTGTTTTCTTTAATTATTCAGCTTCTCCCTTAATAAACACAGTTCTGTTCTCCTCTGGGACCTTTTGGGTTCAGGCACTCTCCCCAGTGCCTGGCTGCTGCCAGAGACCTTCACTGAGAAGGCATTTCTTCTGTGCTAGCTCCAGCTCCAGAAGTGGTTGATGGATTGTAGGCACACTCTGTGGCTCTCAGCGAGCCTGGGGCGGCGTGTGTAGGTGCTGTGAAAACATCTGGCAGCTCTGTTTGTCAACAGACAGTGTCTTTGGATTGCATAATGGAAAAAAGTGCTGGACTGGAGGTCCCATACTTCATCCCACACCCCCCAGCCATCTCCTTGGGACTGTTGAGAGACAGTTTTCTCCCTCAGCACGACTTGTTCTAGCTTAGTTGGGCAGAAGTTTTGCAAACCATGGGCTGCCCCTTCTGCTCTGGCTGTGGCAATGTCCAGGGCTTGGCCAAGTCCAGTTATGCCTCCCTGGTCTATAAGCAGAGGCAAATAATGACCGGTACCATGGTAGACCAAGCTCAAAGCAGGTCATTCAGGGCAGGAAGCCCTCCCTGGTGGGCTGGGGAGTTTTTCTAATCCCAGGAGAAATGTTCAAATTCCAGCAGGAAACTTTTTTTACATGTTGAGTTTTCTACTCTGCAAACTCCAAGCAGGCTGATGACAT
Source organism: Chaetura pelagica (assembly GCF_000747805.2). Classification (NCBI taxonomy): domain Eukaryota; kingdom Metazoa; phylum Chordata; class Aves; order Apodiformes; family Apodidae; genus Chaetura; species Chaetura pelagica. Next base: position 140,412 of record NW_009952441.1, on the reverse strand, counting down.
GGTCACAAGACTCAAATAAAACAGGTACCAGATGATTGCCTTTTGAGACCAGAAGTTAAGATCACCAAATCTTTTTGGAGTTACAGAATTGCTGGGGTTGATTGGGCCCTAAATCATTCCTGGGAGGTGATAAAGACATTGGGAAGAAATTCTTTGCTGTGAGGGTGGTGAGAGCCTGGCCCAGGTTGCCCAGGGAAGCTGTGGCTGCCCCATCCCTGGCAGTGTTGAAGGGCAGGTTGGATGGGGCTTGGAGCAACGTGATCTTTAAGGTCCCTTCCAGCCCAGCCCATCCCAGCCTGTGAGTCTATGAAATACCACCTGCTGACACTCTGCCTAACAATGTCTTCTAAATTCTGTCACCTCTTTATTTGATATGGAACAGAGGAGAAGAATTGTCTTTACTTGTCCACGAGCAAAGCAGGTGGATCGTTCTGTAGCTGCTGCAGTTTGGGGACTGATGGAAATGCAGCAGCATCAGCCCTCCTGGGCAGGGAAGTGTTTGCTGGCCCATCTGTGGTGAATCCCAGCAGCAGTGGAGACAAAGCTCCTGCCAAGTCAGTTCTGCTGTTTTCCTTCTGTGGAAGTGTAGGAGAAACTGCTCCATGCAGGGCAGCCCTGCTGGCCTGACCGCGTGTCTGACTTGCAGCACACATGGTGTCCTCAGGGTGCAGGAAAACTGACTTGGACTGAGAGGCTAAAGGAGGTATAATTTGGGTGTTGTTTTTTTTTTCAAAATCTCTGTTTCTCTGTTGTTTCTACAGAGCAGTCAAACACTTGAAATTCCGAGCAGTGTTTGTACATTTTAAAATTGAGAAATGGATTTAGATATCAGCATTAATTGTTCTTAAACCGTCCGGAGTCCTGGTGCAGTGAGTGAGGTGCCTTCCAGCACAGCTCCCCTCCGTGGGCTGCTCCTGCAGAGATGCCTGGTGTCTCACTGCCATCTGTTGTCAGCTGTGTGCAACAGGAACCCGCTCTGGTAGTTTTGTTCTGGGGTTAAGCTTTTCTTTTTTGCTCTGGAAGAATTTATTCCAAGAAAACGTAAATTACTTGAAAGATAAAAATCAGCAAAACGAAAGGCAGGAGGTCAGAGCTCAACTGACCTTTAGGAGGTGAGAGCAGGAATCTCCCATGGATGGATAGACCTTGAGGGAGGGACAAAGAATGAACTCCAAGAATTCCAGAAGGCAGAACAGGAACAGTCCCCTGCCATCCCCCTTAGCACAGTCCCAAATTTTATGGCAAAACCCCAATGAATTTGAAAAAGTTATTTTATCCAAATTTCCTTGGTCATTAATCCCTCTGGAAGCTGAGGTTTGTGGTGGGTTTCCAGGTTGATGTTGTTTCTCTGTTGTAAAAATGCTGGAGAAAGGTAGTCAAGGGAGGCAGATAGTTCTGGTTTGCATGCACTGGAGTAGTTGTCTCAGAAATGCCTCCTACTCCATCTGTTCATTAATTCAGCCATCAAAATGCTTATTAAAATACTGGCATCCTTATCTCTCTCAACGCCCTTGGCCTTTTGCTTTTTGCTTGTTTCTGCAAGGAAGTGCATGGATATCTTAGTGCTAAGAATGAAAACTCTTCTTCTGGATCCTGGGAAAACTGGGGGTTTCCCCTCATGGTCTGCTTGCTCCATGCTACTGTGGGAAAGAGAGGAAGGTCACCAGAGCCCCAACAGACTGCATTGGTACAGGAGAGACCACTGGAACCCAGAAGGGGAATAATCTACTGCAGAAGGATTTGTAGTCTTTCCTAAATCTTGTTTTGAACAGTGTTTGGAATTGGGAAGCTGATGAGCCCTGGAGCATCAGCTGCAAGAAGGGTTTCATTTTTCAGGCAGGACATAAAGAGCATCTTTGTAAGACTCAAAAGGGGTTGGTTTGGGTTGAGGATCAGCAGATACTTGGTATGAATCACCTTTCTGTATATGTTTTGTTTGTTTTTAACAGAATTGGTCTCCTCCAGGCTGTGAGAAGCTGGGGAAATGCCTGACTCCACCCAAGTCTGACCCAAAGAAGTGTGTTTGGCCTCACTGATCTTCCCTGCAGCCCTCCAGGGCTACCCAGAAAAGCTATCCCTGACTGGACATGTGGTTTACAGTGCATGTCTCCTCATGTTGGCACTCCTGGTTAGGCAGGCAGGGTGTGATGTATGGATGATATCATTGTTTGCTCTTCCAGAAGGGCCAGTGTTTATGTTGCTGGCTCTCAGGGGCTAGCCTGGCCTCCTCTGTTGTTTCCGTAAATGGTAACTTTTCAGTGAAGACTGTTTTAACTGGAAAAGCTCTCTGGACAGCCACAGGTCTGCCACCACCTCAGGAATGCTGTGGATGCACCATTCCTGGTGCTCCTTCCACCCAACCTGCTCTCTCCAATCATTGCTTGTTTGGATGCCCCAACAGCAGCTGTGGGGAAGTGTTCAGGAAACCTACAGCAGCCAGAAAACCCTGCCCAAACTGCCCTTGTTTTGTTTGCCTGTAACTTGTTGATTTAACATTTGATTTCCATTGTGAACCCTTTGGACACCAGCTTGTTTTTTCCTTTCTTCCTAAACTTACAAGTACTGGGTGCAGTTGGACAGCCAGGCTGCTGTGCATCTCTGGGGACAAACAGATGCTCCCTCCTGTTCCTGATGAAGGGGCTGGGTCCAGGGAGCAGAACACTCTTCCTTCCATCTCTAGCTGCAAACATTCCCTAAGTAATGCTATAAGGAAACCTGAGGATCCTGTTCATTTGTTACCTTCCTGCTGGTCTGCAGGATGTTCTTAAGGGGCTGGGGATCAGTTGCTCATTTAAAAGGTTTCCTTCATTTCCAAAAACCTGGATCCAAATACGGTGTAAGTCACACTTGTAGTCTCATGATCTGGGCCCAGCCAACCCCAGGCTCAGAAGTGCCCGTTTACATCAGCTGTTGACTCTTGACCCTGTTTCCAGTGCTCTCTCTCCTAGGAATTCCTGTGCAGACTTCCCCAAGCCCGGGTGTAGCACTCAGAGCTCACAGCAACCACGGATCCTTTGCACGCTTGGACACTGAAGATTTCTCCTCTGCTTTGGAGCCTCTTCCACACCCTTTTTAGCTATTGCTAATAAAAGTGTCTTGAACAAAACAGAGCAAGGTCACTCTGGGGCTTCAGGGGAGAAGCAAGAAGCAACCCTGAACGTGCTGTTGGCACCACCAGCAGCCCCACGTCCACCCCTCCAGTGTGTTCTACAGTGCACATGCCCTCTCCACGTGGTGTTGTGCTGCTTTGGGGAAAATCAAGGTGCTCTGTACCTGTAAACAGCCCTCCTTCCGTCCCAAGCAAAGCTTGGGGCTGGCTTGAGAGCTCTGCTTCTGTCTAACTACTACAGACTTCTCAGCTGCTTGTCCTTAGCCTCCTGTTATCCCACATGCTCTCATCCTCTCCACTCCCATGATTTATGCTACCTGTAATCTCCCCACAGTCATTCCTAGTGTGTATCTCATGAAGCTGGATAATCCTAGAAGATTGCAATAAGAACAGCTCTTGAGTTGGCTCTCACTGTTCCACCTCAGAAATCCCAGCCAACATTTCCTCAGCTGGCAGAGCCTCTGAATCTCTGTGCATCTGCAAATGCCATTTGTCTCCAGTCCAAATTTCTTAGCTGCCTTGTGATGCTCCTAATTGTCTGTCCAGCCTATCAAGGCATTTCCAGTTCACCCACCCATGACATTTCTCCTTGTTCTGACACTGTGGGTAGCTCAATCCTTGAGAGGTGCTGATCAGCCTGTTCTTCAGTGGTGCTGTAGGAGGACCTGCAACAGTCATGTGCATCTGCCAGCACAGGAGACCAGAGAAAACCAGTCACTTCCCATTTTCTGGGTCTGGTCCACCTCTGCCTTAGTGCTTTTGTCTCCCAGAATTGTTCCGAGCCCTGCAGCTCACTGTTATCAGCAGAGAGAGATCCCACCAGAGGAGGGAGTCCTCAGCTGCAGCTCCCTCAAAGTCCTCCTCAGCCCTCCCAGGGTTCTGACCAGACCTGCTGCGAACATTAGGAAGAGATCCCACCACAGGGTCACAGCTCAGCAGCTGGGCACCAGCCCAGACATGTTTCTCAGTCTGCAGCATTTACAGTGTGCACATCAGGAGCATCCCAGGTGCCTGCTGCTCCCTGTCCCCTGCCTGCCTACCACTTTGGTCTTCTTCACAGCTTGCAGTTCCAAGGATACTGCTTTCCCTCTGTGTGACTTGCTTGGACAAGCCATCCTGTTCTCGGCACACACAGTGTTTGGTTTCCCAGCACCCAAACTCCTCATTCCTCATTGCAATAACCTCTCAGAGCACGGAGACTGGATGTAAACTCTGCACTTGAAAGCTGGCTGCTAAAAGGGGTTGACTTGATGCCTGTTTATTGTCTGCTTCATGTCCATTTATTATAAGAGATCAAAGCTTAACATGAAGCAGCTACTCTATTAAATGTGAGTAAGAAGTTTTACAGCTGGATTGCTAGGAAGAATTTTAAATCAATGCCTTTCCCAAAGATGTACAGATTTTAAAGCCGTGAGATGAAGAACTAATGAAGAAAAATAAAATAATTTATCAGAAATACAGGATATCATGTGTCTGTGCACACCTGTAAAGCGACTGAATAACACCTGGCTTTGGGACAGTCTCACAAATCCACCTCCCAGATCACGGGACTGACTTGGGTTTAAAATAGCTTGTTTTGTTTCCCCTGTATTATTTTTAACGCCCACACAGCTGCCCAAGGACAGGCCAGAGCCTGGACTGGGAACCAGGGCCGTGTCCACCAGCAGGGACCAGCAGTCCCAGCCCACATCATTGCTGTGGGGCACCTCAAAAACACTCAGATGGGCCTTGGAGAATTATCCTGAGCCTCTGATCTGAAGCTGGTCCAGGTGACAGTTGCTCAGTTTGGGGAGCTGCCTGTGCTGGGGCAGGTGTTGGCTCAGCAGGAGCTGCCTGTGGGACCTGCCTGGGCTTGTGGGTGCAAGAGCAGTCAGTGCAGAGTGGGTCTAGGGGGGTTTACTGGCCAGTCAGGGACCTGCAGCAGTGGAGCTGGGTTCTTGGTGGCTTCCTTTCTCAAGATGGAAGATGGAAAGGCAAGGTGATGTCTGTCTAAGACTGCTTCTATGTGATGTTGCTTTCTTCACATTGAAATAAGTCTGCTAAATGCTGAAAGCTGAGTATCTCCCTGGGCTAAGAGTCCAAGGAATTTCTTTCTTGCCTTTAATTTCCAATTAGCTCAGCCTCTCGAGTCTCCCTGCTCTGCCCCTGAGGCTGTGTTATCATCTGACCCTCCATGCAGAGAAGCTTCTGAAATTGATGTAACTAATAATCGTGGAAAAAAAGTCCTCTTGCATTTCCAGTCCATGGCTGCAAAAACAGAGCCTTGACTTCAAATCCTGCAGCAACAAATGGATTATTTCGGTGGCAAATTAGTCTCTGTGGACCAACAATTTGGGGATCTGAACACTGGAATTGGAAACTAGAAGATCAATTCCAAACACTTAGAGCTAAGGTTAATGCTCTGCAAACTGTATTGAGTGCAGTGATGGGAGATAACGTGGCTCTGCATGGAAATGGGAACCCGAGGAAAGGAGGATTAGGAGTGAAAATGGGCAAGTTTGGATGGGGAGCGAGCGCTGCCCACGTATGGGGAAGTGTCTGGAGATGGAGTTCCCAGGCCAGTGCTGAGGATGACAGTGGGCTTTTACTGAAGGAACTGGAACTAATATCCCCAAGAAGGAGGTTGTTGAAGCTGGAACACTCACTGCTCGGGGATGCTGGCAGTTCTCAGTGCCCACCAGCTTGAGCCTTTCCCAGGCATGGTGAGCAGCTTCCAGGAGCCTCCTGATGTCTCATCGAGAAGAGGATCTCCCAGAGTTGGAGAATACTCTTTATTCCAGTGAGGATGTCATTGCAGTCACTGTGTGGAATAATTTCAGCAGCTGAAGAATGACCTTGTGCAGGTGAGAAGGGTTTGGATCAGGGCTTTGGAGGGGAAGGCAGTGCTGGGAGGTGGTTTATTGTCCATGGAGCTGCCGCAGCCCCTTCAGCAAGCAAAGAAATCCCTCCCCAGGGATCTTGCTGTTGTCCTCAGCACTGGGAAACTTGACAAACTACATGCACTTTTACTCTCTTAAGAGTTACTCTGCTTGTTCAGTGTCCAAATAACTGCTTTGCACTTGGAGTGGCCTGTTTTCCATTTCTCTTAGCAGTTATGATATTTGGAATGAGACTTTTGCCTTCTGATAGTGTTTGATGTGAGTTTTCATACACGCCCAGAAGGCAGCACAGTGGTGCCTCCTGAATTAAACTGCTAGTTTTTAAGAGCAGTTGTAAGGGAAGAATTGAAATTCCATTTGAGGGTCTTTTTTCCCTTTTGGAAACTGGCTGCTTTGAACACTGATAGCAGGCTGCATTCCTGGGCCTGTTTTCTTTATATCCTTTTTCCACCGTTTATAGTTTTCTTGTTGCTTGGAGTCTAGTTTGGATTGTAGGAATCCTAAATAGAGGTGGATCCCCAGCCAGAAGCCTGTGGTCTCTTAGGAGTGTAAAAAACCCTTTGCCATCCAGCTTCCTGAGAGAGCCAATCTGCCAGCTGGCATGTGGTTCTCCATGCCTTTTTTTTTCCCTCCTGGAGTCACTTAATGCCCTTCTGGGTGATGTGGAGGTTGGTAGCACAGTTCTCATCCAAAGGGAATCGGGGCTGAAAAGCCCATTGGCCCGTTGGCCAGCGGTGAGGAATGTGTGCCAAATCCATCAGTTCTGGAGCCGACTCAAAATCCCCTCCTGGCTCAGCCAGGCTGGCCAGAGAGAGGGGTTTTGTGTCTTCTCCTAGGGGCTGGTCCATCCTGCTGCAGGGGCAGGAGGTGCTGGGTTCTGCTCCGTGCAGACAAGGATGCTGTGGAAGGGCAGAGCCGGCCGGTGGTGCTTTCACCTCCTTTAGGGGGGGACAAAGTGAGCTGGTTATCTGGGACAGACTCTTCAGTCCTGAGCCCAGGGAGCTGGCTGGGGAGCTGCATTTTTTCTGCTGTTGAAATAAGATATCTTAAATTTGTTGGTTGTTTTTTTGGTTGGTTTTTTTTGTTGTTTTTTTGTTGTTTTTTGTGTTGTTTGTTTTTTTTTTAATGGGTTTAAAGTGCATGTGTTTCTAAAGCTGGAATTGAAGTGCAACGTTCCAGCAGATTTGAAAGGGAATTTTAGTTCTCGTTTCCCCTTGTGGGGTGTGTTGAAATTTTTGGGCATTTTGTTCCACTTCACACTGAAGTTTTAAAATCCTTAACTGAACAGAAACTTCCATACTCAGCACAGCTCCTCTAATTGCCTGGTTAAGCCTGATTAGAGTTCACTCTCAAGTTTTTCTACCCCCAGTTTCTATGTTCACCAACTAATAACAACTCTCATATCAGGATCTCAAAGTGCTTTTACATCACTGATTGTGTCCAAAAGAGAGGCAAAGCCACTGTCCTCCCTGCTACAGAACCCTCTGGAGCACCAGGTCTGAGGTGGTGGTTCCTCCAGCAGGCACAGAACAGCCCTCAGCCTCTCCATGCAGATGCCAAGGCACATCCCTGCTGATATTCCAGAACCAAAATCCTTTGACATCACATTTGGAAATTGGTCCTAGGAAAGTTCTTTTCAGATGGAAATTGCAGTAGGAGTCAGCACTGTTGTTTGAAAGGTTGAACAATTACAGGGAAAAGTAATTGACTCGGGAAGTTAAAAAACCAGTCTGTACTGGTAGGTGCAATTCACAGCCTTTGAACTGGAGGATTAATGAGGTGAAGTTCTGACTGAGACCTAAGAAATGTTGTTTTTAAACCCGAGCTGGCATGAGGCATGATTTCTGGCAGCTGAATCATTGGAAGCCAGATTTGCTGTAACCTTTTTGCTCTTCCTGTCAGAACTGATGGTGTCTGAGAGGCCTGATCCCACATGGGAGGAGGTGAGATCCCCCGGCTGCTGCTTCACCCAGGGAGGAAGGGTGGGAGCCCTGGGCAGCTCGTCCTGGTGAGAGGGGCTGGTTTGCCTGGGGTTTGTTGGCATGAGGGGCCTGAGTACCTCACTGAGCCTTGAGAAACATGATCTGGTGTCTTTTGATAGTAATGGTGGTGATTTTGTAGGAGAGTCACAAGCAAGAAGAGTGTGATAAAGAGCCCAGGTCTTCAGATCCTCCAGGGATGCCAGATGTTTGCACTGCAGGTGGGCTGCAGAAGAGCCCTTTCCCAGCTCCTGCTTATTTCCATGAGTAGGCAGATAAATTCCATTGCTTCTGTCCTCCAGGAAGCAGAGGAGTTGCTGGAATAGCTCATTGTCCAGTGTCTTGGTTGGTAAGGTTACAAGAGAAACCCTTCCAGCTCATCCAAGGGAGCAAGGGTGTTGGGAAGCCCCTGTTCCAGTGGAAGACTGTGCTTGGTCTGTGTTTGTTTCACTGGAACAGCTGCTAGAGAGGATTTTTCTGGTGCCAAAGAGATAATCTGACTTCAGGGAAAATCTTAGTCTGTAAGGGAATGGTTGTGAAAGGAGACATGCTGACCTCCTCCACGGGCTGGCTGTGGCAGTGGAGAGCTTCACCAGAAGGGAGCAACCTTGGCACTGGCCTTTGGCTCATCTCCATTGGCACCTCAGGCAAACATCCATTCACCAGGTGTCTTTTGCTGTCCAGAGATGAATGAGGAAGAAAGTAGAGCAGTGGAGGATTCAGCCTGCAGCAAATGATTCCCCAGGGTTTGCACCAAGCACTGGGAACGATGCAAGGACACAGGATGTGTGGGATGCTGAGATGTGGGCAGAGTTGGGTGTCTCCTGAGCCCTGCTGTGCACATGAGCCTGTCACTGCTAAGTTGGAGAGGAGACCAGCTTCCCATCCTCTCAGCTGTTCCCCCTGTGCCAGAAGGACCCACGGGGCTGTTGGGAGTGACTGGGCCCAGCAAGAGCAGGAGAAAGGAGCTGTGTGTTCATCACCAAGCTGCTGCAGCCCACGGGGTCTGCACCAAATCACTGCAAAATACCTGGACAGCTGCTGGCACACACCTGGGAGACGGGTCCCAACGGCGACCTGGAGGGTGTGGAGCTGAAGCTCTTCCCATCCCAGCTATCAGCAGCAGGCACTGAGCTCAGCCAGGAGAGCTGCATGCCAGAACTGCCTCTGCTTTCTGCACATTTGGCCCAGGTCCAGGTGGTATTTGCTAATGTAAGAGCAGCCCTGGCCTCGTTCAGCACTCCTGCCCACAATGGCTTGTGCGTGGGCAAACAGCTACTTCACCCATCAGGAGATGGGAGATAGGAGCTGTGCCCTGACCTGCTGGGGGAAGGAGTGACACCAGGAGCTGCTGAGGACACCCAGACTGGTGGCCTTATCACCCCCCACGAGTGTGATCCAAACCAACGGCTCTAACAAACACCAAGTTCCATTCCAAGGGTTCACCAGAGGTGACAAGGGACAGAAAAGCAGGAAGTAGCTTAGTCCCCTGGGCAGGGGTGAAGGGGGGTGCAGGTGTAACCCCGGGGCATGGGGCTCCTTTCCTAAGCTGGCTGGGGCCAGGCAGGGTCCCCAGGCACCAGGGATACAGCTCCACACGCTGCAGGTACCAAAGGAGGCTCTTCAGGATGGGGACTGGGGCTCTGCATAAAGGGGTACCAGGGTCTGTGCACTGCAGTGTTAGGGTGAGGTATGTTGGGGTACCAGGGCTCCCTGCTTTGAGGTGCTGGGCTCCGTGCACCGGGAGGACCAGAGCTCCGTGCCCCAGGGTGGCTGGGCTCCATGCTCCAGGGCACCCAGAGCTCCATGCTCCAGGGGAACGGGTCCCTGTGCCCCAGGGTACCAGACCCCCATGCACCGGGGGGTCGGGGCTCCGTGTCTCGGGGTAGCAGATCCCCGTGCAGCGGGGGAACCCGAAGCTCCATGGGTCTGGGACAGCAGGACACGGGTCTGGGACAGCAGGACACGGGTCCAGACAGCAGGACACGGGTCTGGGACAGCAGGACACGGGTCCCGGGCAGCAGGACACGGGTCTGGGACAGCAGGACACGGGTCTGGGACAGCAGGACATGAGCCGGGGACAGCAGGCAACGGGGGTGGGGA
>NW_009952441.1:122625-128521 GCF_000747805.2 Chaetura pelagica | reverse complement strand
CTGTTTTCCCTTTTCTTTCCAGCGACATCAGCCCTTTGCTGAAGGATCCTGCAGCTTTCAGGGCTTTGATTGATCTTCTGGAAGATCATTTGAGGGCGTCGTTCCCCAAAATCGACTTAATTGCAGGTGGGTCTTGGTTGAAACACCTTGGAGGCCGGTGCTGAGCACCCTGTCCTGGGGCTGCCTGGGTGGGAAGTGTGGGGAGACTCCTCTGCTAATGGGGCAGCAAATACTGTGGCCCTTGGACATTATAATCACCCAAACATTGGCCTCGAGCAGACAGTAACACCAGGACAGGTTATACCCTCCACCTTCTCCTGTAGTTTCCTGAAATACTGGTTTGGGTTGTGGCAGATGCCACCTGATGATATTTCAATGCCAATTAAGTCATTTATTGCTTTCATCATTAAAAAAAAAGAATAATTCAGGGAGCAGTGAGAGCCTGCCCTGCCGTGAGGTCTCACACAGTCCCCACAGCAGGCAGACCCTGTTCCAGCATGTTTTCCTTCTCAAGGGGCCTTTTCAGGGCAGCAGAAGCAGCCCTGGTGGTGATAAAGCCTTGCAGCACACCTGTGAGAGGGGCTGAGAATGGAGGGCACTGCTTGTGCTGGGTGATAGCCCCGGAGTTCAGGGAGTCTGTAGCAAACCTGGTCCAAGTGCCTCGTGATAAGTGAAGTCTGTTCCCTGGGGTGCAAAGTCCCTGGCTGCGTGGCCAAACTGATACTGGGGCTTTGCTGAGCTTATCTCTAAGGAGAACTGAAGGGGAGGCAAGTGGGCTGGTGGGGGAGGGAGGTGGTGCCCCAAAGCCCATCACATCTTGGTGAGCAGAGGGTGGGGTGTGTTCTCAACCTGCAGAAACGACTGTGACAGCAAATTCCTTCTTGGGGCACCTCCTGAACACAGGAGGATCAACCCGGGGTGTTGTGCCAAGATCCCCCCGGTCAAATGGCTTTGTTCTGAGTATCTGTGCTGCTTTCCCCCTCAGGCCTGGACTCCCGTGGGTTTCTCATAGGCCCCTCCCTGGCTCAGAGACTGGGAATTGGCTTCGTGATGTTACGGAAAAAGGGAAAACTTCCCGGGCCGACCAAGTCGGTCTCCTATGCCCTTGAGTATAGCAAGGTAATGCCTGGGGAGGAGAAGAGGGCTTCCAGCCTGGTTGGTGGAGGGGTGTTTCAGTGGGGAGATGGGGTGATAAACCCAGCAGGGGGGTCCTCAAGGTGGGCTTTGCTTCAGGAGAAGCACTGAGCTTTGCCCAGCACGGCAGCTCCTTCCCGAGCCAGGGACACTGGCTGGAGTCAGTGAGCAGTGCTGGGATCTTTATTTTTTTTGGGGGGGGGAGGAGAGGTGATAAAACTTGGTGCTAAATTGCTTTCTTTGGCTTGAATTCAGGGACATGAACACGGAGTGTGTTTCCCACTCTTCCAGTAAGTGCTCTGAGTGCTCTGCCTTCCCTGCACGGCTTCGAAACAGGGCGCTCGCCCGGTAACCCCACGGCCTCTCTGGGGCAGAGCAGAGCTGGGAGGCTTCATAACACTGGCAACTAACAGCAGCAGGAACACCAAACCTGGGCACTATTTATGAGGATTGTTTGGGCCAACCCCTGCATGGGACAAGTTCATCTGATGCAGGACATGCCTGTGAGGGTTTGGATCTAGCACTGCCGTGCTGCCGAGGCAGAGCGCTCCAGCCCGCAGCCTTACAGGAGATTTTCCTCACTGTGGAGCTGCTCTGGGTTCAGGTTTCACGATGGGACCATAACTCACTTGATGATTGTTCAGAATCTTGACGTGCCAGAGGGTTGGCCCAGCAATCACCTAACCCACCGTGTGTTTCCGTGGCACTCCCCTGTAGCTGGAGTATGTGGGGTTTTGGGAGCTTTTAGGTGCTGAGTGTTAAGGTTGATCTCACAGAAGACTTGTCTGCATCTCACCATGTGTTAGCAGTTTGTGGAGCATTTCCCTGTAAGGCAAGACTAAAATGAAGCTGCTCTTTCCACCTTGCAGGCTGAACTTGAAATCCAGCTCGACGCCGTGGAACCAGGACAAAAAGTGGTTATTGTGGATGACTTGATTGCAACTGGAGGTAAGAGGAGCAGAGAATGTTGGGGCGTGTGTGGCCCCCAGACATGTGTGTTGGTGCCAGCAGGAGTGGGGTTTGAAGCCTACCTTGCTGCTGCTCCTCCAGTGATGCTGTTCCTGCTCACTCTGTCTCATGCAGGTACCATGTGTGCAGCCTGCGAGCTGATGCAGGGGCTGAAGGCTGAAATCCTGGAGTGCCTGGTGATCATTGAATTAAAGCTCCTGAAAGGGTCAGAAAAGCTCAAGTCCATCCCTTTCTACTCCCTGCTGCAGTACGACTGAGGAGGAGCTGGGAGAAGGGAACACACCCCGTGAGCTGAGCATGAGTTTGGGTTTTATTTGGTGGCTTTAAATTTCATGAGGGGGTGGGCAGGGTGGGGAACACACAATTTTGATCCTGGCCAGATGCTTTACAATCCTGTTTATTTTCCAAGACACAGGTTAAGGTGTGTTGAGTGTAAGGATCCTTTTTTGCAGTTCATCCTTTTGAGAAGAAGGAACAGTCTGATTGTTTTGAGGGGGGGTGGAGACCAAGATGCAGCTTCAGTTTTTGTTGTTAGGAGACCAAAGTGAAAATATTGCTGGAGGCAGGAGAGGTCTGGTGGCTTTGGGGGCCCAGCATTCCCTTCACTGGGGCCGTGCCTGTTCAGCCTCCCAGCAACCTGATGGAAGTTTGCCAAAGAAGCACAGAAAGTGGACACAAAGTGATTATTTGTCTAAGTGATAAATTCCTCTGGGTTTGCCCTCAGAGGGTGGTCTGGTCACTCTCTGCTGTTGCTGACACTAGAATAGGTTGCCCTTACATTGAGGCAGTACTTGCTAAGAATTAGGCACCTTGCGGCATCAGGACATGGAAAATACAATGCTAGTTTGGAGCCCAGTCTTGTTGGGATGTCTGGTGTCAGGTAAAGCCAGAAAAGGTGTTTTCTGTGCTTGCAGTTGAGCTCCAGCAGTCTCACTCAGGTTGTGTGATGGATGCTGTGGTTTGGAGGTGCTCCATGGTTCAGTTTGGTCTCAGGAGTTATTAAAACCCATTGTGCCAAAACTTTCATGTGCCTGGTAACGTTAGGGACTAATTAGTCCCTGTTCTATCAGGGGCTGAACTCACTGGTAAAATAAATGTCAACTTATTTTTATTTTTTCTAAACTGTCTCAGAGCTGTTCTTGCAGTAGCTGAAGCTGTTAAGTTACCCTGGTGTGCTCCAAATCCAGGCTGTTAGTGGAGAGCAAGGCTGTGCTGTGAGCTCTTACCTCCCCAAACGCTTGGAAAATCCATCTACCAGGACTGACCGTTCAAGTATCTTTTCTCCATGCCTGGCACCAGCCTCAGGACCCAGACTGGTCCTGCTGGGCTGCAGTAGAAATGCCCAGTGTAGACCAAACCCCCTGCAGCTCAGCTCAGCCCCCATCCAGCACACAGGATGCCTTGCACTCTCCCCCTTAGACTTGTAAGGGCTCTTACAGCTATTTTTACCAGTTTCCTGAAAAGCCATTTCAGTGGCTGCTCAAGTCAGTGCTGAGAACACCATTCCCCCGGGGAAGGAAAAACCTCCCCCAGGGCACTTCCTTTTGCAGGCAGCCCCTGCACAGAGCCAAGGCAGGGCAGAGCCAAGGGAGGCAGCGTGAGGCACAGGAGGGAAAATAATCAGTTCCACCCCAAAGAGCTGTGAAAAGCAGCTGCCTGCTGTGGCAGCAAGAGTCAGCCCTGCCAGTGCCAGAGCTGGCTGTGCCCAGTGCCAAGGGACATCAGGGCTTTGTGCTGGTGGGGCTGGGAGCAACTCCTGATGGAATTGTGTGGAGACAAGGCTGTGCAGGGGCAGCTGCCAGGTTGGGGGGACTTCTGTCCCAAGGAGCAGGACAGAAACTCACTGTGAGCTCCCCTGGGGCACATGTGTGCCTGCCAGGATGCTGAGACCAACTCCTTCTCTGGAGGGCAGCTCCTCTGGGAACCAGCTCCTCTGGAGTGCGGCTCTTCTCTTCTCCACTGTGGTCAGGTCTGTTCAGCCTGGCCAATAACCCAGCCTGCACCCCAGCCCTGTGCATCCCTCTGGCCTGGATTTAAACTCGGCTCCCTGGAAACAGGGCTACCTCCTGCCAGCAGTGCTGGCCAACTGGCCTGCACCATGGCAAGCAGAGGCCTGGAAGAGGAGGGCCTGCCTGCTCCCTTGGGCAGCACTGCAGGGATCTCAGATGCTGCCAGCCCCCAAAACCAGCACCGCAGGGAACTCAGATGCTGCCAGCCCCCAAAACCAGCACTGCAGGGATCTCAGATGCTGCCAGCCTCCAAAACCAGCACTGCAGGGATCTCAGATGCTGCCAGCCTCCAAAACCAGCGCTGCAGGTGGAAAAGCTTCCCTGAACCAGTATGATTGTGTCCCTGTCCCCTCCCCCACAGAGGGATGCAGGATTCACCTTTCCATGGGTGTCCTTGATATCCCCCACCAAAACCAGCCCTGTTTGGGTGGGACAGTGGCGTGAGATGTGCCCAGGGCAGCTCCCACCTCCTCCCTGCACCCATGCTGCAAGCACTGACCTGACCTGGGCACTGGGCCAGGCTGGCACTCCCGCAGCCATCAGCACCCTCTTTGTCCCTCTTCCCAAACCACTTCAGCTGAGCAACCTGGGCTCTCCTTTGGGACAAGGACCCCCCTGCACCCACCCCAGCCCTGCCTGCTCCCCTTCCCACCAGGAGCTGCTCTGCAGCCCCTATTCACAAAGGCTGCATTCAGCTCCCTGCACACCCACGCTCACTTTTTCCAGTAAGTCTTTCTCCAGGAGCTGGATGATGACCCAGCCCTTCCCTGCCTGTGCTGGCCAGGGCCAATTGCCATGGAGAACCACGGAGCTAACGCGGCACAGGCAGCTCACGGAGGAAGAGCACTGGGGCAACACAAGGCAGCTATATTTAAAACATTTAATACCGATATGTTTTGACAAGTCCTGTAGCTGTTTCCAGCCAGAGCTGGTTT
This sequence comes from Chaetura pelagica, assembly GCF_000747805.2. Lineage (NCBI taxonomy): Eukaryota > Metazoa > Chordata > Aves > Apodiformes > Apodidae > Chaetura > Chaetura pelagica. The sequence goes on along the minus strand of NW_009952441.1, from coordinate 123,474 downwards.
TTCCTTCCCTTAAAAACAGAACAAGGCCCAGAACTCCAAAAACATCAACTTATGACTTCTTCTCTCACTCCTTCCTACCTGTCATCCTCTTGTCCTGCCTCCAACCCCATCAGGACCCGGTTAATGGAAGAAACCTCCCTGTATCAAATCTTCAGGAGAATCCTGGATCAAACCTTCAGGAGAGACCAGCAAAGCCAAGAAGAGGTGACAAAATCCACTGCTTGCTTTGTCACCCCAGGACACAGGACTGCCTGCCTGCAGCTTGAGGGTTAGAGGAGCTACAGTCCCTATGGACCCTGGTAGAGGAATTGGTTAAATTAAGGGTTTTTGCTCTTCCTCAGACATCCCTGAGGATGACCCTCCCGCCAGCCCACACCAGTCCCCGGAGCACAGTCGGGATTTGCTACATGTAGAGGAGATGGAGCAGGGGAAGCCTCGACCCTGGGGGATCTCAGAGGGCTTCTGCCTCCTTCACGGCCTTGGCCAGCCTCTCGGCGATGAGGCCGAGGTCCTTCCCCTTGTCCAGCTTGATGTAGGTGTCTGTGCTGGTGACGTGGATCCCCACCCAGTCGGGCAGCAGCTCTGCGAAGAGGCGCAGGTGTTTCTCCATCTCCCCTGCATAAAGAGAAGTCCCCAGGTCAGAGCTCAGCTCTGCAGCCCCTTCCTCCTGCAACCCCCCCAACGCTGCGCCAGCAAGGAGATCCTTCCCTTCCCCTTCCCCTGGCTTTCCTACCGGGAGGCATCTGTGCGTTGTAGCTCTCAGCCATGCGTGCACAAGCCACCTCCATGGTCAGGGCTGGCTTCTTCTCAGCCACGAAGACGTTGCGCCGGACGCGGGCCATGGGCGGC
>NW_009952441.1:121884-122565 GCF_000747805.2 Chaetura pelagica | reverse complement strand
AGCAGGGCCTGGGACACCCCCTTCAGAGCACTGGAGGTGCTGGCAGGGGACGGTGCTTTGGAAACTGCTGGTTCCCCCGCACCGGCTTCAGCGGTTCTTGAGGCCAGGTTGGCAAGAGCTTTTTCCATCTGCTCATGTGGAAGAGGGAGGAGGAGTTAGGTTGCAGCTGGGAGCAGCTCTTTGGAGCAAGAAGTTTCCCCTCCACCGCCCACGCTGCCAACCTGCAACTGTGTCCAGCTCATCCCTGCCTGCACAGAGGAGACCTTGGAGCGTTTAACCTTCTTTCCCAGCCCTAAAATTGGTGCTGACAGCCTCTCCAGTCCTACCCCACAACCTGCAGCAGTATCAGCCAGGCTCACCTTCCCACCTACCTACATCTTAATGGTTCTCCAAGCCCTGCAGCTCTGAAATGATCCTTCCCAACCCCTGTACAGTAACATCTTCCCAGGAAACAGCAGGTCTGCCAGCTGCAGGAACCTGGTCTGGACTCACCTTGGGAGGCATCATCCCCCGGGCTGTATTCAGCACCTCCTGGGCTGTGCTCAGCCTCTCCTCCTGGGGCGGCCGCGGCAGCTCCGCCGGGCTGATGTCCGGCACCTCGTCCACTTTGAAGCGGGGATGCCAGCGGGTCAGCTTCTCCTCTGGGACCACCATGGGAGGGCTGAGAGGAGCCAGGAATGC
>NW_009952441.1:119984-121847 GCF_000747805.2 Chaetura pelagica | reverse complement strand
CTGGAGAAGGGCAAGAGCTGCATCACGGCATCTGGGCACAAGGTGTGGAGGAGCCAGCCACTGCGCCGTGCTCCTGGCATGGCTTTGCAACTGGTCTGGAGGAAATTCAGAGCCAGTAGAGATTCCAGCTGCCATCCTTCCTACCCACACCTGCCTGCCAAGAGCATCCCATGGGAACCAGCAATGTCCAGCTTGCTCCTTCCACCCACTTCTCTGGACAGTGACCAAAGCAACCCCACACCACAAAAGCAGAGTGTGCCAGGGAGGGGGAACTCACCTTGTGGTGCTGCTTGACGATGTTCACCAGGTTGCGGTGGAACTCCTTCCTGCGCTGCAGCAAGCGGGACGCTGACAGGTGCGGGCGGCCGTCCGCTTTCTCCTCTGCAAGGACAGACACAGGCATCACCCACAGCACCACCACAACAGGGCCCAAACCTCCAGAGCCTCAGGAAGGACAGGATCAGACCCTGCCATGGGGCTGAGCCAGAAGCACTGCCCTTTCATCCTTCCTCTCGTCCCAGAAGTGTTTTCCACTTCTGATGCATAAAGGCCTGAGCGTGTTGGAAGATGATCTTAACAGCCCAAGCAGAAGAGCATCCCTGGGGATTCAGGGATCTCAGCCAGGACTGAGCACCCCAGCTCTCAAGACCCCCCCCAGCCATACGTACCTTCCCCCAGCACTGGCTCCAGTGTGAGCTGGTAGTCAGACTTCTTCCTGCCGTTGCCAAAGGTGGGGATGTTCCTCTCCTGGCGCAGCCTGTACGCAGCGGGATAGACCGCCTTGATCTGCCCCACGTGCCGCTCCTCAAACTGCCTGCAACAGCACCCACAGAAGCTGGAAACCCCCAGGGCTGACACCAGGGCATCAGCCCCAACAGCTTCAGCTGGGACCCACCAAAACAGGCTGCCTGCCACTGCCAACTCACCTGCGCATCATGTCCTGCACCCCCTGCTTGACCTTGGCGAAGGTGATGGTCTCGGCGCGGTTGAAGAGCATCCCAGCGATGGTGTCCACGCTGCGGAACATCTCTGCCAGCACCTTGAACTTGTAGGGCAGGGTGAGCCCTGGGGCCACGTCCTGGGCAAGGGTGTGGAACCGCTGGTACGCAGGGGTCTTCTCACTGCCAGGAAAGGAGGAGTCAGGGTCCCCCAAGACACAACAGCCACTGGCCATGGGGGACACAGCACTGGGGTGACCCCGAGGGAGCAGCTGGGGGCAGAGGCTGGTCAGGACAGGGGTCCCATTGCCAACAGGGCCAACCTTAGATCCTGCTAGGAGCTGCGTGCCCACCCTGCTTAGGGGAGACCCCTCTGTTCCCTGCATCCCAAAACCCTCCTCTGACCAATCTGTGCTGGTACCTGGGTACATCACCCACCCCCCATGGCCTGGGGACAGGACGCCCCAACGCTCATGGCAGAGTCAGTGTGTCTTGGACCAAGCTGAGGAGCCCTTTGCAGGCAGTGGGGCCAGCCAGCTCCTGCAGAACCCCCAGGCCCCCTCGGGCATGGGAAGACCCCTGCAAGGCTGCTGTGAGGCTGAGGAGGGCAGCAGGGCTGTGGCAGTCACCAGGACACCCCGACTGCCCCCAGGGCTGCTCCTCACCCGGCCTCTGCTGCAGGAGCTGCAGCCCCCCTGGCCCCCGATGTTCGTGCTCCCTCCGGGGCTCCAGTTCCTGCTTTTTTCTCACGGATCCGCAGCTCCAGTTGCCGAACCCGCTCCAGGCGGTTCCGCAGGTCGGTGCTGGTCCCGGAGGGGATGGGTGGCAGCTGGGAAAGCTGGGACAGCTCCTTCATCTTCCGCAGGCGGCTCTGCAGCCCGGCCAGGTCCTCCTGGGTGGGGAGGGGGCACAGGGTCAGGGACCC
>NW_009952441.1:116999-117977 GCF_000747805.2 Chaetura pelagica | reverse complement strand
GGGGGGTTTGCAGGGATAATTTCCATGCCCGAGTCACATGGCCACGCTGTTAATGCAGAACCTCGATGCTGACAAACGTTTTATTTCCAGGAGTGAGTTGTGCCGGGTCCCGGCAGGATCCTTGTGGCTGGGTGAGGGGCCAAGCCCCTGCTCTGAGGAGGTTTGGGGGTGGTTTGGGTGCCCACAGTGCAGCCCAGCTCCCCTGAGGGGTTGTGCCCAGACAAACTCATCTGGGCGCACATATGGGGCCCATCCTGCCCGTGGTTTGGGGGCTGTGCTGTGGGCAGTGCTGTCCAGGATGGCACATCCAAGGTCCAGGCCTGAGTGAGGGGAGGAGCCGTGAGAACCCACGGAAGAGGGCAGAGCCCTCTGAGGTGGGGGGCAGGTCAGCAGCGTGCCAGCTGGATACCAGTTTATTAAGTATATTTGGAAAACAAATGTGGGGAAGCCAAAGAATGCGGAGAATTCCATGGGCTGATGCTTCCTGCTCCTGGTGGAGCCCGGGTGCTGCCTGCTGCCCCGTGTGCCCAGTGCCCACCACCTGGGGCACCCAACCCCATGGGCGTGTGGCTGTGCATGTGTACCCAGCCCTGGGGATGGGGGATTGCACAGACAGCTCTGGGGACGTGGGCCCAGGGGTCCTACCCGGCTCCAGGAACAGGATGAGGTGCCCGTGCACGCAGCCCCAGCAGCTCCCTGCCCCAGAGCTGCCCTGGCCACAGGGCCCCCCTTGCTGCCATGGCTTGCACCCCCAGCCTGCACCCAGCACTCGGCCGCAATTTCCTCCAGCTTTGTTTATGTTTTTGGTTGTTTTTTAATATTTTTTTTTAACAAGCCAAACAGGAAACACATCAGCATTTTTTTTTTTGTTTTGGGGTTTTAAAAAATTTATTTAATTATATATTTATCTATCTTTCTTTTCCCTGCTGCAAATGCCCTTGCGGGTACGGGGCGGTGTGGGGGGGGTTGGGTCGCCCC
>NW_009952441.1:114650-115931 GCF_000747805.2 Chaetura pelagica | reverse complement strand
TGTCCCGTGGCTCCCGAGCTGCTCCCAAACCCCTTTTCATCACCTCTGGTCTTTGCACCACCCACCGAGGCAACTGTCTGGCTACCGGCCTGGAAAATCCCCGTATCCCGGTGTCCCGGGACGCGCCGGACAAGAATCGGCTCTTTGAACCCCGGCTGAGCCCGGGGGCTCCGCGTTTGCCTTTTGCTTAGGAAAAGGGAAAGGAAAAAAAAACACACCCTCTCCATAAACAGGATTGTTGAACGAGTTCCCTGTGCCCGGGCACGGTGCAGTTGCCACCGGGTTTGTGCCACCCTGGGGGTTCACAGCCCGCGGGGAGCGGTGACAGGACTTCTTGGGGTTGTGTCACCCGGGGAGAGGGGACCTGGTCCCCAGACAGAGCGGCCCCTTGTCCCGGGTGCGTGTTGTGGGGTGGGTGGTGCTGGCTGTGCCTCCGGGCTGGCGAGAGGAAGTCGGTGTCTGTTTTGAGAAAGCTGCTGCTTCTTCTTTTTTTAAAAATTATTTATTTATTTTATAATTGGCTGGGGTTTTGCCGGAGGAGTGAGTCAGTGCCCGGGCGGGATGCGAGGGGGGTAATTACAGCCCTGCCGAGGAGCGGGGTTGGGGTGGGAAGGGGAAGTGGGGGTCCCCCAAATGGTGTGGGGGGCTGGCAGTGCTCCCCTGGGGTGCTGGAGCTGCTGGGTGCACCCACGGGTGCCTGGGGTGACACGTGGCCCCTGGGCGCGGCCTCCCACGTGGGGCCCTGGTTCCTCAATTGTGCTGATTTAGCCCCAAAACGTGCCGGGTTTGCTCGCCCAGCTCGGGTTGGGGTGTTGTGTTGGGGACCTGCTGGCACCGGTGGCATTAGGGTTCCCACCCCGGTGAGCCTGTAGGTGGATTGTTTAAATGTGGGGCCCTGCTTGGGTGGGGGCAGCCCTGGGAGAGCAGCTCCCTGCTGCTCCAGCCCGGAGCCTAAATACCCGTGCAGGGGCCTTGCACCCTGTGTCGAGGGGGAAACTGAGGCACGGCAGGGTGCTTTGGCTTGTCTCGTGCACCTGGTGGGGAGGGGAAGGACCCCCACGCACGACCCGCCTGTGTCCCTTCCTTCCCTGGCAATGAGGCTCTTCCCAAACGTCCGGAGGATGTTTTCTGGGTGGAGGTGCAGGAGCCAGGCCATGGCAGGGCTGGGGGAACCCCCGCTGCCCACGGGTGGGTGCAGGCAACGACCCCCACGGGGCGGTTCCCCTCTGTGCTACGGGCTGTGAGCCCTCCTGGCAGGGATGCTGGGGTGCACGGAGCTGG
>NW_009952441.1:95856-98246 GCF_000747805.2 Chaetura pelagica | reverse complement strand
CCCGTAGACGTGGGTGATGCTGTGGGGGCTCCTGGGGGTGCAGTGGGTCCCCAGGCTGGGGCTGGCCTTGCAGAGGCTTTATCCATTCTGAGTGTTGGGAGCAGCTTTAACCCTTTGCCTCTTCCTCACCCTGCTCCTGGGATGCCCATGGGGGCTGTAGGGAAGGGGTTGCTTTATTTTTTGAGCACTGCTGGGTGCTGCCATATGGCAGAGACTGTCATGGCCCTGCATGGCACGTGGGAAATGTCACGGTGGATCTAGGAATGTCCCTTTGCAGTGGGAATGTGGGTCATGGTGTGCAGGCCAGTGGGAGACGTGCATGGGCATCTCGGTGCTGAGCCTGTGGTCCCGGGGGTCCCAAAGGCTGCTCTGGCCCCTTGGCTTGGGCTGTGCCATCCTGGTGTAGGAACTGTGGGTGGTGGGGAAGTGGGGTTCCTGGGCTCTGGGGTGCAGCAAGCACCTGTCCCAAAAGTACTGTCCTGTTGTGTGAGCTTCTGGGGTTTCCTGGGCTGGTGGCTCTGGCACCCACTGCCCCCCAGCCTGGTGCCCTCCTGGGACAATTCCTGTGTCCCCAGGGAGGGGGGCTGGGCACTGGCAGGAGTGGGATTAACTTTCCACAAAAACAGGATACAGCAAGTGAACTGTGTGGGGCTGGTCCCTCTTCCCGGAAGGAGGAGCTGGGGCTGGGAATGTGCCAGTGGCTGGATCTGCCAGCCCAGGGGCTCACTGCTTTGGGACTGCCTGGATTTTTGGCATGGGGAGAACCATCTGTGGCCCAGGTTCATTAGCCTACCTCTGGTGTGCAGACAGTGGGTGCAAATTGCAGGCTCCTGGGTGCACAGTGACACCTTGGGGACACTGTCTAGGTCCCCCCAGCCCTGGGGACCTCAGTTAATCAGGAGGCAGGACCTGGCTGCAGGGAAGTGGTTCTGCAGAGCTGCCTGACTCCGGCAGCAGGTAACGGGCCTGGGTAGAAATAGCGGGGCAGGCAGGGAATTAAAGAGCTCTGCTAATTAATCCTGAGTGGCCGCAGGTCCCCACGGAGCTGTGGCTGTGCCGGCGCCAGTCGGTGTATGACCTGTGCATGGTTAATGCTGTGGGGTGGTGGCACCCCCTTTCCCCACCCAGTTGGGCCTGGATCCATTCCCAGGAGCTGGCTGGGCATGGGATGGTGCCAGGTTTGAGGGAGGGGGCTGCACCAGACCCCCACCCTCTCCCACAGCCGCCCATCCCATGCTTCCCTGGCCCCATTGTAATGGGAGACATCCCAGTGCCATCTCTCCATGGCTGCCTCCAGTTCCCTGCCTTCTCCTGGGGTCCCTGGTGACCCCTTTCCATGGGGAGATTAAAGGCTGGAGCGAAGGAAATCAGCACATCTCACCCAGCTCCCCGGAGCTGCGATTTATCCTCCTCCCGGCACGTTAACATCATTAATATTTGAAGTTCTGCTGGCATGGGTTGTGGTGAACTCCTCGGCAGCGTGGGAGCTGCTCCCGGGGTCATGGGGCTGGGATAACCTGGGTGAGATGTTCAGCGTGGGCCAGATCCTGCCCCGTGCCCCAGCTCCTCGCAGGGACGCTGGGTGTGGGAAGGCAGGTTTTGCCGTGGGGTTGCTCTCCCCACTGCCACTCTCCTCACGCTCCAAACTGGTTTTTCTCCCCACGCCAGCACTTTCCCTGCTGTCAGCCCGGGGAACCGGTTTCCTCCTCTGGAGCACCCACACATGGCCGAGCTGGCACGCCCCGGTGCAGCCAGCCCTGCTGAGGCTGCTCCCAAACTGGCTGCTCCATGCCTGGCTTCTTTTTCCCTCCTTTTTCATCCTGGAGCTGGTTGAAACTAGTGTGCACTGACCAGCCCAGGGCTTTCCTGGTGGTACTTTGAGCTGGGATGGAGGGGGAGCTGCTGGCCAGAAGGTCCCGTGGGTGCTGGGTTGGCCCTGGGGGACAGTGGGGTGCTCTGCCTTTGCAGGCTGCTGCTGCCAGCTCTTCCCAGTGCCACAGGGGACTCCTGAGCCACTGCCACTGGGATGGCTGCTGAGTCCTGGCTTCTGCCTGAGAGGGATGTCCCCGTTCATGGTATGCGTGGGTCACGTTGTCACTCTGGGCACTGGTGGTCCCTGCAGCACGTGTGTGCCCAGCGATGCCCCTGGGTGTCCCCACGGCGCCCACACCCCTGCCCTCCCTGCAGCTCTCAGGTGATGCCAGCGAGGCTCCGTCACACCCGGTCCCCTCTGTGCCACCAGCACCCACGGGGTGACCGTGGCTTGGAGGGGGGGCTCCTGCTGGGCCTGCTTCACCCCAAAGGCTGCGGGGGTCGGTGCCAGGGGTGCTGGTGGCCTTTCTGAGGGGGCTGCCTGGCTCCCACCGCAGCCGCAGTGGCCGCGCGGCCCC
>NW_009952441.1:94947-95444 GCF_000747805.2 Chaetura pelagica | reverse complement strand
GGGGCTGAGCACATCCCTGAGCACCTCCCCAGCCTGTCTCCCTGTCTCCCCCCTCACCCTCCCTGCTCAGCCCCCTCTCCCTCACCCCCTTCCTGAGTGCGGTGCCAAGGGGAGCTCATCCCTTCCCTGGATATGCAGTCCTGGGGTCCCCAACACTGATTCCCTGTGGCTGGGCCTTCCTTGGGCTGGCTGATCCCCCCCCAACCCAGAGCGGGGTCCCCCCCTGTGCAGGGACACGTCCCCCTGGTTTGCAGGGCACTGAGGGATGCCCTGGGACTGCCTGGAGCAGGGACATAGTTAAAAATCAAATCTACTGTCCCTGTGACTCCCTTCTCCTCTGTCCCTGATTTGGTGGGTGTCTGGGCAGTGGCTTTGCCCGTCACCGTGGCTCCATGGCTGGGTGGCCACCAGGCTGCCCCACGGCTGGTCCCAGCTCACACTGATGCACATGCTGGCGTCTGTCACTGTGGGTGCGTGCGAGCGATGGGAACGCTGTG
>NW_009952441.1:93410-94926 GCF_000747805.2 Chaetura pelagica | reverse complement strand
CTGGGATGTCCCTGTCCCCCAGGGTGGCAGCTCTGCAGGGTGCTGGCTCAGCCCTGCTCCCTGCCCTGACTCCTCCAGCAGCTTCACGCCTGCCACAAGCTGTAATTTAGGTCTAAAAATAAGCGAGGGGGAAGGTGACGAGCTGGTGGCGCGGCCGGGGCAGGGCTGGGTGCAGGTGAGGGGCCATGGGTGGGGATCCCAGCCTGCCTGCAGGGGTCCCTGCAAACCTAAGTGTGGTCTGTGTGGAAATGTGGCAGATTTTGCTCATGGCTCTCGTCCTGCTGTCACCCCATGTGTCTGGGGCCCCAGGTGTTCCCCCCCAATCCCTGTGCCACCTGCGTGGGTCGCTGGGGCTGACCCAGCCTGGCCTCTTGCCCACGTCCCTCTCTTCCCACCAGCATCTCAGGGGCATTTGAGCCCCTGTCTGGGACTGCCTGTCATTTTTGGGTGCTGAGGTGCCATCCTTGGGTATCTCTGAGGGGGGATGATGCATCCAGGGGCCCCATGGGGGCACAGTGCCCTCCCCATGCCCCATCCCTGGCACTAACCCTGCCTGTACCTCTGCCCCCAGCCTGCATCTTCCGCTTCAATGTCCTCTCCTTGGTCTACCTGCTCTTCCTCCTGCTCCTGCCCTGGTTCCCTGGGCCCACCCCGTGCCCTGGTGGAGGTAAGGGGATCAGCCTGGGGTGTGGGGACCTGCTCAGGGGGTGGGCAACATGCAGGCAGCTCTGACCTGGGGGTGCTGGGCAATGTGGAGGTGATTTTGAGAGCGAGGGGGCTGCCAGCCGCTCTCCAGCAGGTACCTGCCCTCCCTCCCCTGTGGTTTCCCCTCCAGCCAGGCACTGTGGCTCCGTGTGGCAGCCTGGCCGTTAATTATGGCCTGGCGTGGCTATTAATAGCCTTCAAAATGGCCAGTTTTAAGCCCCAGCCTTATTAACCAAAAACCTCAAGCCTGGGCTGTGCCCACCAGGTGGGCAGGGATGCTGCCCCCAGCAGCCCCCCTGCCCAGCCCAGCCACGTCCCCCCCGCGGTGGGGGATGCAGGGGATGCCCCCCCCGTGCTGGGCACGTGGTTGCAGCCCCCCCTGCAGTGGGTGTGTGGGACATGTCACCCCACGGTGGGCACTGGGTGCCCGTAGCCCTGCTCAGCTCCCTGCCCTCCGTGGGTGACACGGGCCAGCAGTGCCTGGCACGGCCCCGGCTCAAAAGCTCTGAATATTTCATGGGTTCTCATGGAGCTGGGGAGCTGCTGGGAGCCTTCCCACTGATTTACAGGAGAAAAACAAGCAGAGGGGGAGAGAGTTTCTGGCCCAGGGTTGTGTGTTTCCCCCCCCTGTGGCCAGCATGCAGCTGTGGTGGGCTCGCTGCCTGCCCCGTGGCCAGGAAAATGGGCGTGTGGCCCAGGTGGGATGGGGGCACTGCTGCAGCTGCTGGAAGGTCTGACAGGACCATCTGGCACCCACCCACCCACCCACAGCAGCCCCCTCTCCGTGGGAAGGTCCAGCAGGAGTGGTGAG
>NW_009952441.1:90193-91651 GCF_000747805.2 Chaetura pelagica | reverse complement strand
GAAGGTCTGACAGGCCCATCTGGCACCCACCCACCCACCCACAGCAGCCCCCTCTCCGTGGGAAGTTCCAGCAGGAGTGGTGAGCTGCATCCCAAAGCTGGTGCTGGTGCAGTGAGGCTGGGAAGTGCCTGGTGCCAGCTGGGTGGGAGGGTGATCCCAGGGCCCTGGCTGCATGAATCACTCCGTGTCTCAGTTTCTCCAGTAATGCAGAAGGAAGGATTGGGATTCTCTTTAGGCTGTGCTGGGGGTGAGCTGCATCCCAAAGCCAGGGCTGGTGCAGTGAGGCTGGGAAGTGCCTGGTGCCAGCTGGGTGGGAGGGTGATCCCAGGGCCCTGGCTGCATGAATCACTCCGTGTCTCAGTTTCTCCAGTAATGCAGAAGGAAGGATTGGGATTCTCTTTAGGCTGTGCTGGGTGTACAGTGAGACATGCAAGGGCCTGGTGGGATCATGTACCTAGGGCAGACCCCTGGCATCTCCGGGCAGAGCTGCTGTGCACTCCTTCCCAGGGGTGCTGGGTCCCTGCTGGGGATGCTCTCGCATCCTGGGGTCACCCCAGGCAATGGGTAATGGGGTCCCCATGTCTCCCAGGTCACGCAGGCCGCCTCCTCAGAGCTCTGCTGGGGATCAGCATCCTCTTCCTCCTTGCCCACTTCGTTTTCCAAATATGCCTGCACGTGCTGCCCGTCCTGGACCAGCTGCTGCAGCCCAGCTGTGAGTACAGGGTGCCAGGGGGTGCTGTGGGAGTGCCCACGCCTGCACCTCTGCTTTCCCTGGGGCTGCACCCCCCAAGGTGGTGACACGAGGGTGCAGGGATACCGTCCTTCTGGGTGCTGGGGGGCTGCTGAGGCTCTGTGAGGTCCCAGCCGTGGGCACATGCTGTGCCATGCCAGGTTGCCCGCTCAGCGACCACTGCAGCGGGCACAGACCCTGCCCTGGGCCCCCATGGATGTGGGGAATGATCTCCCCACCTTCCACCTCTGTTTGGGGTGTGCTCAGAGCCTGGCTGCACCAGGTCTGCTGAGCTCAGCATCTCCCTGCTTCCCTGCAGGCAGCAGATGGGAGACCCTTGCCCGGCACATCGGGCTCACCAGGTAAGAGCACCCTGGCAGTGTGGGGCAGGGGACTGGCAGTGATGGGGTGGGCAGCCCTGAGCCCTCCCCTGCCCCTCTTTTATCCCTTAGGCTGGACATGAACGACCTCCCCAACTCGGTGCGTCTTGTGGCCCCTGACGTTGGCATCCTGCTGGTCTCATCCCTCTGCCTGTGCCTGTGCCGCCGCCTTGTCCCCAAGGCCATCCGTGCCCAAAGGCCAGAGTCCCTGGAGCCACCTGAGCAGGTGAGAACCAACCCTGGCTGTGTCCCACCGAGCCCCAGCCCCCTCCCCAGGGCACAGTGCCATTCCCTGTCCCCTCATCAGGGAGGGCAGCCTGGGACATGGGGCGGGGGGGGGCGTCGCGC
>NW_009952441.1:88952-90025 GCF_000747805.2 Chaetura pelagica | reverse complement strand
CTGGCACAGCCACCCCAAAACCCCTGGGCTTGGGAAGGGCAGTAGGGCAGGCAGTCATGGATTGCTGGCAGCCACCCCCAGCCTGCTGGCAGGGTGCTGTGCTGTGCCCCTTGCCCGGCACTGCCAGGGGCTCCAGGACACTCTGCTCCTGGCGTTGGGATCACCCAGGACAAGACAACCCCAGGGTGATGGCACCTCCCCAGCCCAGAGGACACCCCTCGGGGCTCAGCCCTTTTTTGAGGTGCTCCCTGCTGATCCAGGCTGTCGTGGCTGTGGCTCTGGCCAGGCTGTAACCGGAGCAGTGCGGGGCCGGCGCTGGAGGCAGCCTGGAAAAAAGCTCAGCGCTGGGAACCCAGCTGCTGGGGCCAAGAAAAACAGCTGCTTTTTGGAAGAGCTTTCCAAGGGGATAATGAGATCAACACAGCCAGGTCGCTGGGCTGCTCATCTGCCCAGCACTGGGCAGGATGCCCCTGCCCTCTGCCCCTGCTCCCCACTGAGTGGGGAAACTGAGGCACGGTGAGCAGCAGCATGAGGGCTCACGGGGCTCACTCTGTGCTCCTCTGGCCTGGCAGGGGGAAGAGGACAACGTGGAGCAGCACAGTGGCCTGGCCAGTGGGGACACACGACTCAGCACCAGGCTATGGGTGACGGCTCATTGGCTGCTCTGGGTGGCTGGGAAGGGCCTGGCCATCGTGCTGCTGGCTTTGGCTGGTGGGTATGGGATGTGGGAGGCACATGGTGAGCTGGGGGGTGGGGGGGTGAGTAGTCATGCTGCTGGAGGGGAAGCTCAATCCAGGGGGGACATGCTCAATCTGGGTGATCTTGGCCCCGGGCTGAGATCCTTGGTCCAGGAGGGATGTTTGGTCTGGGTGATGCTTGGTCTGGGGGTGGGGGGATGCTCAGTCCAGTGGGAGATTCTCGGTCTGGGGGGATGCTCGTTCCAGGGGATGCATGGCCATGCACTGACTGCCCACGGGGCGCTGCTCCCCAGGGATCATCCTGCCCTCTGCCGCCTCCAGCGTCTACTACCTGCTCTTCCTGGGGCTGTGCATGTGGTGGGGCCTGCACCTCCC
>NW_009952441.1:85502-88711 GCF_000747805.2 Chaetura pelagica | reverse complement strand
TTCCTGGGGCTGTGCATGTGGTGGCCCTGCCACCTCCCCACCAGCCGCTGGGCCTTCAACACCTCCTGTGTCCTCATTGGCCTCTACGCCGCCAGCCACCTCCTCTGCATCTATGCCTACCAGACATCCTTGGTCCAGAGGTTCTTCCCGCCCCCCACGCTCTGGGCACGGTGAGTTCCCGGGGAGGATGCCATGCCATGGTTCTCTGTGCCACCCTGGTTGAGCTGCCAGCCTGGCACCAGGGCTGATGCCAGCACTGAGATGGGACCCTGGCTCGTGGTGGGGTCCTGCTGGTGGGGTGTAACGCCATTGTCCCCGTCCCCGCAGGTTGTTTGGCTTCAAGGACATCGTCTTGTACCAGAACTGCTCCCGGCCCAATGCCATGGAGGTCAACACCCAGCACTTGTGGTCTGTGTACGCCAACCCAGGCGTCCTGCTCCTGTTGTACTACACCGTGATCACCCTGGTGAAGCTGCAGCGCCTGGATGCCAGGGTGAGGGGCTGTGGGGCTGAGCTGGACCCCATGCCCAGCGTGTCCTGCTGCTCTGACTGCCCCAGCCCTGGCACTGGGGTGCCCAGTGGAGGGGAGTTGGGGGGCATCGGGGTGCTCACGGCTGGGGGGTGCCCTGAGCTGCCTCCTGCCCCTCGCAGCGATCCAAGGCACTGGCACGGTCACGGGCGAGGTGCCCAGAGAGGGAACTGGTGGAGCTGGAGAGCTGGCCCAGGGGAGGGGGGGGGTGTGCCCCATCTGTGGTGGGGAATGGGTGCGGGGTGTTCTGGGAGGTTGGGTGGGCTCTGAGCCCTCTCTGCCCCCCCAGCCCATGCTGTCCCTCAGCACTGGGAAGCCGGGTGGCAACACCGAGAACTGCACCGTCCACTTCGTGGGCCCCTCTCCCCAGCCGGGCCGACCCGACCGCTCCAGCCCCCACTCCCCAAGCCGGGGGGCCTCTTCCCGGGCCGCCTCCCTGAGGCGAGGGAAGCGCCCAGCAGAGCGACTGCCCCTGTACGTCCTGAGCAGAGTCATCATGAGGCAGAGCCACGTCTGCGCCCTCATCGCCATGATGGTAAGGGCTTGTGGTGTTGGAGGGGGGAGGGGACACACATGGGCACAGGGGGGGCACTTCCTGGTCTGAGCCACATCCTGCCTGTCCTTAGGTGTGGAGCATCATCTACCACAGCTGGTTGGCCTTCGTGTTGCTGCTCTGGGCTTGCTTCATCTGGACGGTGCGGAGCCAGCAGCACTTTGCCATGGTCTGCTCGCCCTTCCTCCTCCTCTACAGCATCACCTGCGGCTGCCTGCAGTACGTCTGGGCCATGGACGTGACCCCCGAGCTGCCCACCCACTTCGGCTTCCTGAGCCTCCGTCAGCTGGGGCTGATCCATCCTTCCCATCCCTGTGTGGACCTGGGGGCCCAGGTAAGGCCACTGTCCCGGTCCCTGCCCCCGCTGGCACTCAGTTGTCATAAAAATCACAGAATAGTTTTGGTTGGAAAAGACCTTTAAGATCATCCAGTCCAACCATTAACCCAGCACTGCCAGGGCCACCACTGACCCATGTCCCTCAGCACCACCCCTCCCTGCTCCAGCCTCCTCTCAGGCAGCTGCAGAGCCAGCAGGTCTCCCCTCAGCTCCTTGTCTCCAGGCTGGACACCCTCAGTTCCCTCAGCTGCTCCTCCTCAGACTTGTGCTCCAGCCCCTTCCCCAGTTCTGTTGCCCTTCTCTGGACACGCTCCAGCCCCTCCATGTCCTTCTTGTGGTGAGGAGCCCAGAACTGACCCCAAGATTTGAGGTTTCCCCTCACCAGTGCCCAACACAGGGGGATGATCCCTGTCCTGATCCTGCCAACCACCTGGATCAGCCAGGATGCTGGTGGCCTTCTTGGCCACCTGGACTCATGCTGGCTCATGTTCAGCCGCTGTTGACCGACACCCCCAGGTCCTTTCCTGCTGGGAAAACAACAGCTGCTTTGCCCCAAGCCTGGAGCATTGTCTGGGGTGTTTGTGACCAAAGTGCAGAACCCAGCACCTGGCCTTGCTGAACTTCATACAGTTGTCCTCACTAACCTCCTGTCCCCACAGCTCCTCCTCACCCTCACCTTCTTCCTGCTGCTGCGTCAGTCTGTTAAGGAGAAGCTGCTAAGTAGGTTGAGCCGGGCCACCTCACTGCTGGAGGTGACTGTCTCGGATTTAGGTGAGGGCTCCTGGCATCATCCCCCCGGTGCTGAGCATCCCTTGGCGGGACAAGCAAGGAAGGTGGGGACCCACACGTGCCCCCTCCCTGCCCCGCAGAGCCCAGCCGGCAGCGGGACATCCTGAAGGCCCTGATGGAGCTGGTGAGGGATTTCTATGCCAAATACTGGATCTGCGTCTGCGCCGGCATGTTCATCATGGTCAGCTTCGCTGGGCGCCTGGTCCTCTACAAGATCGTCTACATGTTCCTCTTCCTCCTCTGCCTCACCCTCTTCCAGGTAGGGGGGGCTGAGGAAGGTAGGGAGGGGGCTGGGGACCCCTCCCCATCTCTATCCCTCTGCTCTGATGTCCCTGTCCCTGCAGCTGTACTACAGCCTGTGGCGCAAGGTGCTGAAGGGCTTCTGGTGGCTGGTGGTGGCTTACACCATGATGGTCCTCATCGCCATCTACCCCTTCCAGTTCGAGGACTTCCCCGCCTACTGGAAGAACCTGACTGGTCTCACCGATGAGCAGTGAGTGGCCCTGACCTGCCACAAGGTCCCTGCCACCGCCAGCCCCATGGTGGGGTGGCCAAGGGATGCATTGCATGTGGGGAAACTGAGGCAGGGGAGGATGAATTGGGGTTCAAGGCTGGCATGGTGGCTCAATGCTCATGCAGGGCGGGACGGATGTGGCCCCACACTGACCTTCCCCTCCCTGCCCAGGTTGGGTGACCTGGGCCTGGAGCAGTACAGCGTCACCGAGCTCTTCTCCAGCATCCTGATCCCAGGCTTTTTCCTCCTGGCCTGCATCCTCCAGCTCCATTTCTTCCACCGTCCTTTCATGCAACTCACTGACCTGGAGCGCATCCCTGCCACCACCCCGCCACGTTGCCACATCCCCAGGTAGGACCCCGTGCTGAGGTGACCCACCCTTGCACCCCGAGCCCCCCTGGGTCCCCATGCTGAGCCCTCCTCCTCCCCGCAGGCATGAGGAGCTGCACGGGAGCCGGCTGCTGCGGGGTGCAGCCGCGGCCCCGGG
>NW_009952441.1:81613-85004 GCF_000747805.2 Chaetura pelagica | reverse complement strand
CTGAGCCTCCGTCAGCTGGGGCTGATCCATCCTTCCCATCCCTGTGTGGACCTGGGGGCCCAGGTAAGGCCACTGTCCTGGTTCCTGCCCCCGCTGGCACTCAGTTGTCATAAAAATCACAGAATAGTTTTGGTTGGAAAAGACCTTTAAGATCATCCAGTCCAACCATTAACCCAGCACTGCCAGGGCCACCACTGACCCATGTCCCTCAGCACCACCCCTCCCTGCTCCAGCCTCCTCTCAGGCAGCTGCAGAGCCAGCAGGTCTCCCCTCAGCTCCTTGTCTCCAGGCTGGACACCCTCAGTTCCCTCAGCTGCTTCTCCTCAGACTTGTGCTCCAGCCCCTTCCCCAGTTCTGTTGCCCTTCTCTGGACACGCTCCAGCCCCTCCATGTCCTTCTTGTGGTGAGGAGCCCAGAACTGACCCCAAGATTTGAGGTGTCCCCTCACCAGTGCCCAACACAGGGGGATGATCCCTGTCCTGATCCTGCCAACCACCTGGATCAGCCAGGATGCTGGTGGCCTTCTTGGCCACCTGGACTCATGCTGGCTCATGTTCAGCCGCTGTTGACCGACACCCCCAGGTCCTTTCCTGCTGGGAAAACAACAGCTGCTTTGCCCCAAGCCTGGAGCATTGTCTGGGGTGTTTGTGACCAAAGTGCAGAACCCAGCACCTGGCCTTGCTGAACTTCATACAGTTGTCCTCACTAACCTCCTGTCCCCACAGCTCCTCCTCACCCTCACCTTCTTCCTGCTGCTGCGTCAGTCCGTTAAGGAGAAGCTGCTAAGTAGGTTGAGCCGGGCCACCTCACTGCTGGAGGTGACTGTCTCGGATTTAGGTGAGGGCTCCTGGCATCATCCCCCCGGTGCTGAGCATCCCTTGGCGGGACAAGCAAGGAAGGTGGGGACCCACACGTGCCCCCTCCCTGCCCCGCAGAGCCCAGCCGGCAGCGGGACATCCTGAAGGCCCTGATGGAGCTGGTGAGGGATTTCTATGCCAAATACTGGATCTGCGTCTGCGCCGGCATGTTCATCATGGTCAGCTTCGCTGGGCGCCTGGTCCTCTACAAGATCGTCTACATGTTCCTCTTCCTCCTCTGCCTCACCCTCTTCCAGGTAGGGGGGGCTGAGGAAGGTAGGGAGGGGGCTGGGGACCCCTCCCCATCTCTATCCCTCTGCTCTGATGTCCCTGTCCCTGCAGCTGTACTACAGCCTGTGGCGCAAGGTGCTGAAGGGCTTCTGGTGGCTGGTGGTGGCTTACACCATGATGGTCCTCATCGCCATCTACACCTTCCAGTTCGAGGACTTCCCCGCCTACTGGAAGAACCTGACTGGTCTCACCGATGAGCAGTGAGTGGCCCTGACCTGCCACAAGGTCCCTGCCACCGCCAGCCCCGTGGTGGGGTGGCCAAGGGATGTATTGCACGTGGGGAAACTGAGGCAGGGGAGGATGAATTGGGGTTCAAGGCTGGCATGGTGGCTCAATGCTCATGCAGGGCGGGACGGATGTGGCCCCACACTGACCTTCCCCTCCCTGCCCAGGTTGGGTGACCTGGGCCTGGAGCAGTACAGCGTCACCGAGCTCTTCTCCAGCATCCTGATCCCAGGCTTTTTCCTCCTGGCCTGCATCCTCCAGCTCCATTTCTTCCACCGTCCTTTCATGCAACTCACTGACCTGGAGCGCATCCCTGCCACCACCCCGCCACGTTGCCACATCCCCAGGTAGGACCCCGTGCTGAGGTGACCCACCCTTGCACCCCGAGCCCCCCTGGGTCCCCATGCTGAGCCCTCCTCCTCCCCGCAGGCATGAGGAGCTGCACGGGAGCCGGCTGCTGCGGGGTGCAGCCGCGGCCGAGGGCACCAGGACTGACTCTGACACTGCCTCACAGGGTACTGGAAAGAGATGGGGTGGGATGGATGTGTCCTCCAAGCCAGGAAGGGGCTGGGAGGCTAGGGAGATGGATCTGGGATGTCCCTCAAATGTGGGAGGTTACAGGGATGGGTTGGGGCATCCTCCAAGATAGCGAAGGTCTGGGAGGGTAAGGAGATGGATTTGGGGTGTTCTTCAAGTATGGGAGGGTACAGGGGTGGGTTGGCGCATCCTCCAAGCCAGGGAAGGGGCTGGGGGAGTGGAGGGGTGGACTGGGGTGTCCTCCAGGCATGGGAAGGTGTAGGGATGGGTTGGGGTGTCCCCTGAGCTGGGGTAACTGCAGGGATGTCCCTGATAGTCTATGTCCCCACAGTGCCCACCAAATGGGGGCTGGTGCTGGAGCGCCTGATCGTGCTGGGATGGACCTTCTCAGACATGCTGACCCGTGGGCAGGTCTTTGTGAGGCGTCTGTTGGAGCTCCACGTCCTCAAGCTGGTGGCTGTCTACACTGTCTGGGTGGCCCTGCAGGAGGTATCAGCCTAGGGGTGCTGGGGTGGGGGTCTTGGTGGAGCACCCCAGGGTGCTGACGTGGCCTCTGCCTCAGGTGTCCGTGCTGAACTTCCTGCTGGTGCTGCTGTGGGCCTTTGCCATGCCCTACTGCCGCTTCCGCCACATGGCCTCTTGCCTCTCCACCGTCTGGACCTGCATCATCATTGTCTGCAAGATGCTCTACCAGCTCAAGATTGTTGACCCCAGCAAATACTCCAACAACTGCACCCGGGTACCTGGGTGACCATGGGGTGGGGGGGAAGGTGTTGTGTGAAATGCCTGGGTTTTGGGGTTCCTCAGCTGGAGTTGGGGTCTTGTGGCAGGGGTGAGGGGTGCTGATGCTTGGTGGTGCTCCCCTTTGCAGCCCGAACTCAACAGCACCAACCTGACCCCGAATGAACTGGTCAACTCCACGCTGTACCGTGGCCCCGTGGACCCTGCTGACTGGTTTGGCATCCACAAGGGCTACTCCAACCTGGGCTACATCCATGTAGGTGCCAGGACACCCCTTGGGGGAGGACCACGTTGAGGGATGCTCAGCAACCTGCCATGGTCCTGAGCATCCTTTTCACCCTCAGAAACACCTCCTGGTGCTGCTGGTGCTGGTGTTCGAGGCGGTGGTGTACCGGCGCCAGCAGTACCACCGCAGGCAGCACCAGCTGGTGGCCCCTGTCACTGAGACCATCTTTGAGAACATCTCCCGTCAGCACCTCGACGACAGCCTGGGCAGCTGTGCCAAGTACTTCCTCAACTACTTCTACTACAAGTTTGGCTTGGAGGTGGGGAACCGGGTGATGCAGAGGCAAGGGAGGCTGAGGGGGCGGGGGGAGGATTCCCCACTGCTCACAGCACCCCGGAGCTGAACCTCTGCATCCCACCCCACCCCAGATCTGCTTACTGATGACCGTGAACGTGATCGGGCAGCGGATGAACTTCCCGGCCATCCTGCACGGCTGCTGGCTGGTGGTCATCCT
>NW_009952441.1:74381-80563 GCF_000747805.2 Chaetura pelagica | reverse complement strand
GCGCCCCCCCCTGCCACTAGCATGGCACCCCCAAACTAGGGTAGGAGCACCCTGGGGCTGTGCTGGAACGTGCTGTAGTGGTTCAGGACAGCCCTGGACCGTCCTGGTTTGGCTGGGGTGTGGGGTGACACCTTGCTATACCCCAAAACCGGGCAGTGCCAAGCGTGGATGCTGGGAGGGGACGGGGACCTTCCTCTGACCATCCTGTTCTGCAGGTCCTACCTGGACATGGCAAAGGTGGTGGTCTTCCGCTACCTCTTCTGGTTTGTCCTGGTGGTGGTCTTCATCACGGGGGCCACCCGCACCAGCCTCTTTGGCCTGGGCTACCTGCTGGCCTGCTTCTACCTCCTCCTGTTCGGCACTGCCATGCTGCGCAAGCCGGCGCAGGCCCGCCTGGTGCTCTGGGACTGCCTCATCCTCTACAACATCACCGTCATCATCTCCAAAAACATGCTGTCGGTGAGGGCTGCTGGGCCCGGGCCGTGCCGTGGCCACTGGGCTGCTCCTCGGGGCCACCTGGGCATCCCCTGGGGAGGGGATGAGTGGCAGTGCCATGTTGCTGTCACCGTCCCTGGGTGAACCCCACACTCTGCCCTCTCTCTCCCTGCAGCTCCTCTCCTGCGTCTTCGTGCAGCAGATGCAGGACAACTTCTGCTGGGTGATCCAGCTCTTCAGCCTGGTCTGCACCGTCAAGGGCTACTACGACCGTAAGTTGCTGGCTTGGGAGTGGCAACTCAGTTGGGGTTGGGGGTGCAGGCTTGGGCTGCTGCCTGACCTGCCTGTGTCTCTTCAGGGGCTGTTCCGCCTGCAGAAGAGAAGGCTCCAGGAAGACCTTAGAGCATCTTCTAGTACCTGAAGGGGCTCCAGGAAAGCTGGGGAGGGACTTTGGAGAAGGGCAGGAGTGGGATAAGAGGGAACTATTTTAAGCTGAACAAGGGGAGACTTAGATGAGATAACAGAGAAATTCTTTAGTGTGATGGTGAGACCCTGGCCCAGGTTGCCCAGAGAAGCTGTGGCTGCCCCATCCCTGGCAGTGTTGAAGGACAGGTTAGATGTGGCTTGGAGCAATCTGGTCTGGTGGGAGGTGTCCCTACCCATGCAGAGGGGTTGGATCTAGATGATCTTTAAGGTCCCTTCTAGCCCAAACCATTATTTGGTTCTATGATTCTTCCTGCCAGCCATTGAGATGGGCAGGGACCACGACTGCTCGCTGCCCGTGGAGGAGGCAGGGATCATCTGGGACAGCATCTGCTTCTTCTTCCTCCTGCTCCAGCGCCGCATCTTCCTCAGCTCTTACTTTGTGCATGTCATGTTCGACCTCCGGGCCTCTTCCCTGCAGGCCTCCAGGTGGGCTGGGGGGTCCTGAAGGGTGCCTGTGGGTGCTGGGGTGCTGGTGCCCCCCTCACTCTCCTGTTGTCCCCACAGGGGCGTCGCGCTGTTCAAGGCCAGTGCCCTGAAGAGCATCCGCACCCACCGGCAGGCCGAGAGGAAGTCGCTGGCCCAGCTGAAGCGGCAGTGAGTGGTTTGGGGGGAGCAGGGGGGAGCACCTGGGACCCCCCCACCCTGCGGCCCACCAGCACCTTGGGGGCAGCCCTGTGCGTGGTGGGAGTGCCCCTGAGGGGGGGGTTGGTTTGGAGGAGCGGGCACCACAGCGGGTTCTGCTCTGCAGGATGAAGAGGATCCGAACCAAGCAGTGGAAGTACCACCAGGGGTGGTGGTCCGGCACCTCCCTCCAGGGGCAGCCCGAGGCCAGGCAAGGTGGGCACCTGGGAGTTCCTCCCTGTCCCCCCGCTTCTCGAGGCAAAGCAGGGTGGCTGTCCTCCATCACTGATACCTGCCCCCCAGAGCATTGCCATGAACTCCCACCTCCCTGACCCCCCAGCTCACCCCCGTGCTGGGGGTGGGTGCACTGAGTGTGGCCGTCCTCAGCCCCCCAATATCCACCCTTCCACAGTGTACCAGAGCCCGGCGGACCCTTCCCAGCAGAGGGAGCGGTGGTGGCGGCCCTGGTTAGACCACGCTGCAGGTACTGCCCCAGTGTGGGGCCAGAATGGGGCAAAGCCCCTCGGCCAGGTCCCTCTGCTGGGGACCACTGACACCCAAAGGTTGGGTTTGGGGTTATCAGCATCGGTCACCAACAGTGTGACCTGATTTTGGGGATGTGGGAGTCAAGCCTTTGTCCCCAGTGGGGATCCCCATGGATGTCCTTTGTGCTGAGCAGAGCCCTGGGGGAGATGGCAGTGGAGCAAACCTGAGCACCAGCCATGCCATGACACCCGGTGCCGTGTCACCAGCCATGCTGTGCCACCCCAGGCCGTGGTGCCAGCCGTGCTGTGACAGCTGTACCTCCCTGCAGTGCTGCATTCAGGGGAATATTTCCTCTTTGAGTCGGACAGTGAGGAGGAGGAGGAGGCGGCGCCAGAGGAGCGGCAGCCGGGCAGGCAGAGCGCCTTCCAGGTGAGCGTGGCTGAGGGTTTGGGGGGGTCTTGTGATGCCCCCAAGGTGCTGACACCCCCTCTCCCCCACCCAAGCTCGCCTACCAGGCCTGGGTGACCAACACCAGGACAGCTTTGAGGCGGCAGCAGCAGGAGCAGCCGGAATCGCCTGATGCCGAGTTTACTGCAGGTGGGTCTGGCTCACCCCAAAATGGGACTGGGGGGGACAGGAGGGGGTGCAGCCCTGCCCCACACCTGCTGTTTGCATCCCATAATGGGGCATCATCTCAGCTGGGCTCCCAGTGTGTGTGTGTGTGTGGACTCTCTGATGGCTGCAGTGGGGTTGGGGACAAGCTGTGCCACTCTCCTTTGATGCCCCTGCTGATTTTTAAGCAGGATGGGGAGGGGGGGACGGGGTGATGGGTGGGGGCCAGAAATTACGTCCATCCTCCACTGAGCTGGTGCTACCCCTTTCTGGGGGATGGGTCTGACCTTTGCAGAAGTCCATGAAGTGAGTGAGGAGGAGGCAGCTGAAGAAGTCCAAGAGGAAGAGGAAAGCTCTGGTAGGTGGGAGGCAGAACCACTGGTGGTGGGTGGGGGGAGATCCAAGTGGGCACAGAGTGACCCCCTTTCCCTTCTTCTCACCCCAGCGGCTCGGAGCAACGTGGTGCAGCGGGTGCTGAACACACTGCGGTTCCTGTGGGTGCTGTGCCAGGCCTTGGTGGACGGGCTGACCCAGTGGCTGGACGCCTGCACCCGGGAACACGCCAACATGTCCAACATCCTGCGCCTGGAGAGATACATGCTGGCCCGCCGGCTGGCCAGGGTGAGCCCGGGGAGGGGGGACACACACTGGGACACAGTGGGAGGGGGGGTGGCAGCCCCCATGTGGCACTGACCCCCTGCCCTGCTGCAGGGAGAGGAGGTGAGCCGTGGGCTCCTGGATGGGCTCTACCTGCCACCGCCAGAGGAGCCCCCTGAGGAGGAGGACCTGGAGGAGTCTGGGGATGCAGACCCCCAAAATGGCATCGCTTCCAGGCAGGTGCATAGAGACCCCCTCCGAGGGGGCAGTGGGCAGGGACTGGTGCGCAAGGAGCTCACCCCTGTCCCCACGCTGTCCCCAGGACCCTGACAGACCCCCCGCTGCCCACCGACAGCCAGGAGCAGGTGACAAGTCTGAGTTCCCAGGAGGACGTGGCCGGGTCTCAGGAGCTCCTGACCCTGCCTGGGAACCGCAGGCGGACAGCCAGTGAGCTCCTCCTGAGCAGGTATGGGGACATGGGGAGAGGGCTGGGGGGGAAGGTGGGGCCAGCTCACCCCCCTGTCACCCCACAGGCAGCTGTTCATCCCCGAGCTGGAAATGTCAGAGCAGTTTTATCGGACCCACAACCGGTTCCTGAAGCTGCTGCTGGCTGGGTACCGCTGCGTGGCCGCCCACTCCGAGCTGCTCTGCTACTTCATCATCATCCTCAACAACGTGGTGACCGCCTCCATCATCTCCCTCTTCCTCCCCATCCTCGTCTTCCTCTGGGCCATGCTCTCCATCCCCCGGCCCACCAAGCGCTTCTGGATGCTTGCAATCATCTTCACCGAGGTGGGCAGAGGGGGAGGCCAGGGAGGGGATGATGCCACCCGGCCACTGGATGTCACCTACTGACCCCAATGTCCCTGCAGGTGATGGTGGTGGTGAAATACCTCTTCCAGTTTGGGTTCTTTCCCTGGAATGACTACGCCACGCTGGTGCGCGCTGAGGGCAAGCCCTTCTTCCCGCCCCGCATCCTGGGATTGGAGAAGAACGACAGCTACCTCAAGTATGACCTTGCCCAGCTCCTGGTGCTCTTCTTCCATCGCTCCCTGCTGCTGGTGAGCCCTGGGGCACGGGCACCATGGTGGGCGTCACCTGAGTGGGTGTCCCTGGGAGCTGGAGGTGCTGCTGGGGGTGGTGGAGGCTCTGGAGAACACGCAGTAGGTGCTTGGTAGCTCTGCCTTGGTTTCCACCCAAAGCACCCATTGCTGGTTGGGTCCCTGGGGTGTAATGATGCTGCAGGATGGGGGTGAGGGGTGTGGGGCTGGGGGGCATCGGGAGCCCTGTCTGCCTGACCACGACCCTCCCCAGTCCTATGGACTATGGGACCTCGAGGAGAACACCTCCAAGAAGAAGACAGAGGCGGAGCAGGTGGAGGACGAGGAAGAGGAGGAGGAGAAGTGGGAGGAAGCAATGTCTGTGCCACTGGTAATGGGTGAAGAAAGGACAGAGCCGAGAGCACCAGGAGCAGCAGTGGAGACGGAGCCAGAGAGCGTGGGGCAGGAGGAGGGGGCTGGGGACACCCAGGTCCACTTGAGGAGGAGGAGGTGGGGGAGGAAACAGCCAGAGGTGGCTCCAGAGGAAGGTGAGTGGTGGTTCCCATGCTTCTTGTCTCAGCAAGGGACAAGGCTGGTGTCCCCTGGGGCAGGGCAGGACCGCAGGGTGGTCACCTGTGTTATGCTTCACCCCCAGCCACTGGATGTAAGGAGGAGGAGGAAAAGGAGGAAGAGGTAGAAACAGAACAGAGCCACGTTCAGAGGAAGCTGAAAGTGTTTGAGCTGCGCGTCAGGCACTTCTTCCGCACCATGTGAGTGCTCCACAGTGCTGGTTGGGGTGAGGGCTGTGGGGTGCAGCCCTGTCACCTGTCCCCTCTGTCCCCTTCAGGGTGCAGAACACGTACCAGCCGGTGCGCGGGTTCTTCCGGGACATCCTGCACACACAGCACCGGGCGGCCACCGACGTCTACGCCTTCATGTTCCTGGCTGATGTGGTTGACTTCATCATCATCATCTTCGGCTTCTGGGCCTTTGGGGTGAGCAGGGGGTTCCTGCAGGGCAGCCAGGGGCTGGCTCCCACTGCAGGGTCACTTCTGACCTTTCCTGCGTCCCCAGAAACACTCGGCAGCCACCGACATCACCTCCTCGCTCTCGGATGACCAAGTGCCAGAGGCCTTCCTGGTCATGCTGCTCATCCAGTTCACCACCATGGTCATAGACCGTGCGCTCTACCTCCGCAAGACTGTGCTGGGCAAGCTCATCTTCCAGGTCATCCTGGTCTTCAGCATCCACCTCTGGATGTTCTTCATCCTGCCGGCCGTCACCGAAAGGTACCAGGCATCCCCTGAAGATGTCCCCAAGGGCACCACATGGCTCTAAGGTGGCACCTTTGTGGGTCACGTGGTGGCCCAGCCTGGCTGGGGCAGTGACTGAAGGGGTTGACACCTCCTTCCCACAGGTTGTTCAACCTCAACACAGTGGCCCAGCTGTGGTACTTTGTGAAGTGCATCTACTTCTCACTGTCAGCCTACCAGATCCGCTGTGGCTACCCCACCTGCATCCTGGGCAACTTCCTCACCAAGAAATACAACCACCTCAACCTCTTCCTCTTCCAAGGGTATGGGACGGGGCCGTGTGGATCCCTGGCTGCCCTGAGGGTGCTGTACCAGCCCCCTCTGCATGTGTCCCCCCCAGGTTTCGTCTCGTGCCCTTCCTGGTGGAGCTGCGGGCTGTCATGGACTGGGTCTGGACGGACACCACGCTCTCCCTCTCTAACTGGATGTGTGTGGAGGACATCTATGCCAATGTCTTCATCATCAAGTGCAGCCGTGAGACAGAGAAGGTATGACCCTGCTGTGCTGGGAAGGGCCCCCCAGTAAGTTGCTTGGGGTCCCCCCCTGAGCTCACCATGTGCTGTTTACTCCACCCCCCCCCCCAGAAAAACCC
>NW_009952441.1:72717-74019 GCF_000747805.2 Chaetura pelagica | reverse complement strand
GGCCCCCGTGTTGCTGTTTCCCCCCCCCCCCCCCCAAAAATATCTTCAGCCCAAGGGGCAGAAAAAGAAGAAGATTGTGAAGTATGGCATGGGGGGCCTCATCATCCTCTTCCTCGTGGCCATCATCTGGTTCCCACTGCTCTTCATGTCGCTGGTGCGCTCCGTGGTGGGCGTTGTGAACCACCCCATCGATGTCACTGTCGCCCTCAAACTGGGGGGATATGAGGTAGGGATGCAGGGGGGGACAGTGCCAGGGGTTCCCTGCCTGGACACTGGTGTCCCCTGCCCCTCTGATGGCACCCTGTTCCCCCCTGCAGCCACTGTTCACCATGAGTGCCCAGCAACCATCCATCCAGCCCTTCACCCCCCAGGACTACGAAGACCTCACTGAGCAGTTTGAAAGGGACCCGGTAAGTCCCCCTTCCCTAAAACCTGCTCCATCCCTCTTTGTGGGGGGCTGGCAGAACCGGAGGGGGTCCCCCACTAGGGTCGGGGTGTCCTTGTGTGGGGGCTGAGCCCTGTCCCACCCCCGGTGCCAGGTGGCCATGCAGTTCATCACGCTGTACGGCTACGAGGACATCGTGACCGCGCGCATCGAGGGCAGCTCGGGCGCTCTCTGGAGCATCAGCCCCCCCAGCCGGGAGCAGATGCAGCGGGAGCTGCTGACCGGCTCCTCCGACGTCACCCTCCGCTTCACCTGGACCTTACAGAGGTACCACCAGCACGGGGGGGGTGGGGGTAGCCCTGCCTGCACCCTTCCCCGCACACACACACCCCAGTTGCTCAGCCCCTTCTGCCCGCAGGGACCTGGGCAAGGGGGGGACAGTGGAGAACACCTTCAGCAAGCACAGCACCAACCTGGAGCCCGGCGCCCCGCAACGCTTGCAGCTGGCCCAGCTGCTCCAGGGCACCCGTGACGCCCCTGTGTGAGTGTCCCCGGGGAGGGAACAGGGGGGTGAACCCCCCCCTTATGCTCCTGAGGGTGGTGACCCCTCTGCTCACCCTGCTGTCTTGCAGGCAAGTGCCCAGACTCTTCCCCAAATACATCCGGGCACCCAACAACCCTGAAGCTGACCCTGTCAAGCAGCTGCTGCCAGGTGGGTCCCACCATCTTCCCCCCCACCCCCCAGAAAAAGTAAATCAGAGTGGGGGGGCCCAGTGGTGGCCATGCCGTGCTCTGAGGGTGCCACCCCCTCCCCCTGCAGAGGGTGAGGACAGCTACCTGGACGTGGAGGTGCAGCTGAAACGGGAGCGGGCGAGCGCCGACAGGTTCTTGGAGTGGTGGGGGGGGGGGGCCGGAGG
>NW_009952441.1:69697-71491 GCF_000747805.2 Chaetura pelagica | reverse complement strand
GGGTAGGGTGGAGTGGGGGGGGGTTGCCCAGAGCAGGGGGGCTGCCCAGCTGCACCCCCGAAGGGTGCGGTGCAGGATGTCCCGGCTCCTCCCACAGGATCATGGGGCTCTACGTCTCCATCGTGCTGGTGATCGGGAAGTTCGTGCGGGGTTTCTTCAGCGAGATCTCGCACTCCATCATGTTCGAGGAGCTGCCCTGCGTGGATCGCATCCTGAAGCTGTGCCAGGACATCTTCCTGGTGCGGGAGACGGGCGAGCTGGAGCTGGAGGAAGAGCTCTATGCCAAGCTCATCTTCCTTTACCGCTCCCCCGAGACCATGATCAAGTGGACGCGGGAGAAGGAGTAAGGGGCTCCGGGCCCACCCCCCATCCTGGGGACATCACCGCCAATGCCTTAACCAGCCCCCTTCCACCCCACCCCACAAGCTGGGGCCACATCCTGCCGGGGGAGGCAGTGGGTGCTCAGCACTCGCTTTTAGGAAGGATGTTTTCTTTTTTTGTCCTCTTAACGTTGCTTTGAAGCCGTCCGACTTGCAGAGACCATCTTGTGCCTTCCTGGGGCGAGGGGCTGGGGAGCAGAAGCTGCCCCCCCCCACCACCTGCTGGGCACCCCTGGCTGGCAGGAAGAGGTGGGGGGTCAGGAGCTGTTCTGTGCCCCCCTCCCTGCTCTCCCCAGCCCTGTTCCAGAACCAGGTTGAACTCAAAAGCAATAGCCCCTCAGCCCCAGGATGGGGGGCCCTGGGTCCTGGCCCCTTCCTGCCAAGCTTGGGGGGGGCTGGCAGCCCCAGCTGGACTCTAGACACTTGTGACTTTGGTTTTGTTGTTCTAGGGAGTGTTTTTTTTGGTCGTTGTTGTTTTTTTTTTTAATTTTTTTTTTTTAATTGTTAATGCAAATGTTTTATTTATACAGATATCTAATAAAACCAAGTTGAGGCCTCCCTGGCTGCTGCAGGGCTGGGGTAAGAAGGAGGAAGAGGGGTGAGACAGGGGACCTGCTGTCCTGGGGGTACCAGCACCCCTGGCTTCTGCCAAATTTGGGCTGGGGGGTTCTCCCTGCACCCCCAGCTGTAACCAAAATGAGGTGTAAAAGCAGCTGCCTGGGTGCCAATGGATCCCCAGGGGCTCTGCTGCAGTGTCTGGGGTCTGTCCCCCCCACTGTCCCCAGCCCCTTCAGCTCTTGCTGTGCTCCTTCTCCTCTGGTGGGGCCTCCTGGCTCTGCTGCTTCATCTCCTCTGTTCTGCAAGGGATGGACATGGTGTGGATGGATGGATGTGGCAGTGGGGTGCTGAGCTAGGGGGGGCAGGGGACCCCTTGTTCCCCCCTACCTGCAGATCCTGCGCTGGGCCTCAGCGCGCACATAGGGTGGCAGGGAGGGGAGGGGACCCTGCAAGAGAGGGGTAGTAGAGATGGGGACCTCCCTGTCCCCTGGGAGAGCCACCCCATCCCCTGGGAGAGCCACCCCGCTGCACCCCAAAAGCTTTACCAGCTCCTTGAAGGTGAGACGGCAGCTGTAGCACAGCAGTGGGATGAACGCAGCTTTGCTCTCAGTCCTGTGGGGACAGCGACCATCAGAGGTGCCAGCATGGTGGCCCTGCTGCCACCATGGCATCCTCCATGCCCTCAGGCTCACCCTGCTAACGGGGCACGCTGGCAGCACCCGTTCTCCACAAACTCTGGCTCATCCACGATCAGTGTGGGCTCCAGGGCCAACTCCTCCTCTGCAAGAACTGGTGGTCAGGGGTAGAACTGGGCAGGGGGAAGGTAGGAGCGGGGGGGGGTGTGCATGGCTACCCT
>NW_009952441.1:68783-69303 GCF_000747805.2 Chaetura pelagica | reverse complement strand
TGTGTAGAAGGCGATCTCCTTGGCCGTGTACTCCCGCATGGGACGCACCACCATCACGTCGCCGTGCCGGTTGTCCACGAAGCCCTGTGGGCACCCAGCTGCCACGGGACTGTGCCACCACCACAGACCGACCCCCCTGGCCCCAGCCGTGACCTCACGTCACCCCTCGGCCGGCCTGAGCCCAGGGACAGGGGGAGCAGCTCACCGTGTCGACGGCGAGGAAGGCGCCGCGCCCCAGCGCCAGGTTGGTGAGGAGCTTGATGGCCACGCGGGTGCAGCTCTCGCCCGTCATCACCTTGGTGTAGCCCCTGGTCCGGGCTGTCTGCAGGATCAGGTGGAGCCTGAGAGGACAAGGTGACACCGGCTCAGAGCTATCGTGCCAGGTCCATGCTGGTGCCGGGCAGGATCAGGCCCTCACCGCAGCATCTGCAGCAGCTCCTCTCTCGCTGTCGGTGTCTCCACAGCCTCGAAGAGCCGCTGAAGCTCCTGGGGGAGGGTGGCGGGGGGGAGGGGGTGGGGG
>NW_009952441.1:68238-68697 GCF_000747805.2 Chaetura pelagica | reverse complement strand
AGGTAGGCCAGGTGGTAGGAAAAGCCAGGCTCCTGCAGCAGGGTCTCCATGTGGGCCAGGCTCTGCTCCCGCTGTGCCGGGCTCTGCCCACGCACCGATCCCTCTGCAAGGCAGGTGGGCAGCACCGGGACCACCACCACAAGGAGAAGGGGGCACCCACCCCATCCCCAGGGCGAGGGGGACACCCCGGAGTGCCACAGCCTTGCTGGGCTTCAGGGCAGCCCCCAGCCCTGGCACGGTGCAGATGGATGCTGGGCTGGGAATGGGCAGAGGGGCTGGGAATGGGCAGGGAGCAGGCAGGGAGGCCCATCCTTACCATCAACGTAGACGAGGCCAGGAACAAAGCGGAGCCTCTTGGCCGTCTCCCGGCTGAGCCCCTGGCAGAGGTGCAGGGTGAGGGGGGGGTGGGTGAGCCAAACCCCCCCCTCACCCCCCACTGTCCCCCCCCCCACCTCCCCG
>NW_009952441.1:59399-65650 GCF_000747805.2 Chaetura pelagica | reverse complement strand
GAGTGCCTCCAGCCCTGCCTGCAGGTTCCCTCCCCGCTCTGTCCGCTCTGCCGCGTGCCCTTCGACCCCAAGAAGGTGGAAAAGGCTTCCAGCCTGGAGAAGCAGCTCTCGTCCTACAAAGCCCCCTGCAGAGGCTGCAGCAAGAAGGTAAAGCTTGCCAGGGGGAGGGGTGGGGGGGGAGGCTGCTTGTCCCCTGCCCTGCGGTCAGGGGGTAGGGGAGAGGACGTTGATTGCCCTCCAGAGTTGGGTTTGCAGGTTCCTGCCCCCCAGGGCCGTGCCTGTGAGGTGTGGTGGCCCCTCCGCGTGTCAGGGCAGGTGAAGGTGCTCCCTCCTTTGCCAGCAGACTGGAGCTGTTATTAGACAGTGGGGACCTTCAAAAGCAGGTCGAGGTTTTCCTGCCTCACAGGAGAGGCTGAGACAAACCAGCTCTGCTGCTGCTCCTAACGGGGTGAGGATTGGGGTGCCGTGATCCCAACGGCTTCAGGGGAGCTGAACTAGCAATGTGGGCTGGCCCAGCTCGGGGCTGCCTGGCCTTGGGACGTTTCAGGGACTGGCTGGAAAGCTGTTTTTCATTGTGTTCTCTGCTGCTGTGTTTTCTGCCTTCCATTAACTTTGGGGATCTTCCTTGGCTGCTGTCCAGGAATGTTCCCGCACGGTGTCAGAGCACTTTGGGGCTTCCACCCGTCAGCAGTTCCTCTCTTGCAAAGGGAAGTGGACCTCCTGTTACAATAACACAGCCTGGGTGGCTTGTGTGTCACCCGTGGGGACACGTGCTGCAAGAGTGCAACCCCAGCCTCTGTCCTGCCAGGGAGGAGGGACTGCTGCAGCATTCCCACACCGCTGTGGGCTCATCCTGCACAGACCAGTTGACCAAAACTGCTCTCCCGAGCCTCTCAGTGTCCCGAAGGTGT
Source organism: Chaetura pelagica (assembly GCF_000747805.2). Classification (NCBI taxonomy): domain Eukaryota; kingdom Metazoa; phylum Chordata; class Aves; order Apodiformes; family Apodidae; genus Chaetura; species Chaetura pelagica. The sequence continues at coordinate 64,739 of NW_009952441.1, read as the reverse complement.
CGCAGCCCCTGGGGATGTGTCTCCTCTCCTTGCTCTCCAGGTGACCTTGGCCAAGATGCGCTCCCACGTCTCGTCCTGCGCGAAGGTGCAGGAGCAGATGGCCAACTGCCCCAAGTTCGTCCCCGTCGTCCCCACCTCCCAGCCCATCCCCAGGTACGTTGGGTAGGTCACGTGGCGGGTGGTACAAAGCCCAGCAGGGGCTGGGTTAGGTTGGAAGGAGTCAATCCAGGTCCTTCCCGGGGGATCTGAGCTCGTCCTGGCTTGTTTTTTTAGCAATATTCCCAATCGCTCGACGTTCGTCTGCCCGTACTGCGGGGCCCGGAACCTGGACCAGCAGGAGCTGGTGAAGCACTGCATGGAAAACCACCGCAACGACCCCAACAAAGTGGTGAGAGACACTGGGGCAGGCTGGTTCTGTCTGGGGTACCTCCTGGAAAGCCAAACACACCCCAGCTGATGCTGCATCCGAAGCCACCGGCGCGCAGAGCTGCTGCCGCCTGTGAAGCACAGCTGGGTTTCCAGCTGGTTTTGTTTGGTTTAAGTCCCTTTAATGGGAGATGCTGCTGCTGTTTGCCTTTGGAGGCTGCCTCCACCCCCCTGTACCTGCCACCCCCTTGGTGCAGGATTTCCTTTCCCCTGCCTCACTGAGTTGACCGAGGTGGGGAACGTGCAGCTCTGACACCATCTCAGAGGTGCTCACACGTGCGTGTAACTTCTCAGTGAGGTAAAAGCAGCCTGGGCCACGTGCCAGAGGCTCTGTGCACCCAGGGATCTGCCTGGGGGGGGGCTGAGGGTCCCCCTCTTTAGCACAACCTCTGCAGATCAGCCTCTGTCAGAAAGGGGAGGCCACTACTTGCCTCTCTGGGAGGCAGAGCTGGGGGGTCTGTCCCCAGGAGTCACGGTTCCTGCTGTCCCTGCCTGCTGCAGGTGTGCCCAGTCTGCTCAGCCATGCCCTGGGGGGACCCCAGCTACAAAAGCGCCAACTTCCTCCAGCACCTCCTGCACAGGCACAAGTTCTCCTACGACACCTTCGTGGTGAGTACAGCCCTGAGCTGAAACATCTTCCCTGTGTTTCCTGGGTTCAGTAGCCAGGAGATGGAACCAGCCCTTCCCTTCCCGTGCTGGGACCAGCCTGTTCATTTGTACAGCCCCTCGGGAGGGAAAGGGGGTGGATATTTCTTTGCAGGAGGCACGTGGCACACGTGTAGCCCCACTCAGGACCCCCAAGGGTGTCAGGCTGGGCTCCCCACCTGCCCCAGGGGGTGGTTGTCATCAGACTCACCAGGAGAATGTCTCTGAAGGAGGAGAGGGAAATGTTATGCCACTCTGTGAAGATGGGTTGTTTCCATATGCTCCATTAAATTCTTCCCCTGAGGAACTGTGACACAAAAGCTCTTTTCTTTGAGGCTTCAGGAGTGGTGGAAGGGGAGCAGCCCAGCCCTAGGGTTTTTGGGGGGTCTGACTGCTGCACGTGGGAGGGATTCCACGGCCCCCCTCTTGGGTTGCTGACCCCTCCCGTGTGGGGGTTGCCCAGCCTTGGCTGCAGGGGCTGAGGGGAGGGTTTGGCAGCACCCTGCTTTTATTGCAGGGCCACTAGGTTTCAGGGAAAGGAAACTCCCAACTATTTACAGACAAAAATCCCCCCCTTAAGGGGTGATCTCTGTGTTGCACAAACCCAGCCCAGAGGGCTGGAGAAACCTGTGGCCTTGCTAGAAAGCTTTGCCCTTTGGCCACAGCTTCTTGTGTGAGTCTGTTTCATCTCTTCCTGTTCTCAGAGCAGGGCTGACATGGGCAGATTCCAGGCAGGAGAGGGACCCTGGGCACAAAGGACACCCCAAAAAACCTGCCATTCCTGGGACCTGTGTGCTGGAGGAGATGGAGGCTCTAGGGGACAATAAGGAACAGGAGGGGCCACGGCCTCCCTGCCTGCTTGCTGGAGACCCTGCCAGCTCTCCTGACCGCCCCTCTCTCTTTTTAGGACTATAACATCGATGAGGAGGCAGCACTGCAGGCTGCCCTGGCATTGTCTCTCTCTGAGAACTGAGGCTGGTTGTGGAACATCAGTCTGGGCCCCTCACCCTGTCTCCTGCACACTCCTTCTTACTGGAGACAACACTTGGAGCTCACCAACCCCTCCTGGAGACCTGCTGCCACCTCTCTTCCCTCTCCTCTCCAGGCAAAATCCCACTTTGTTTGGGAAAGTGGAGTCTCTGGAGTGACAGCACCGGACCTGGTGAGTGAGCAGAGCCTGGGAGGAGAGAGGAGCCCTTGCTGGGTTGGGCATTTCATACCCGTGCACGGAGTATCTCCCTGTATCCAGATCTATTTATTATTAGATGCTTTTGGGCACCGTTTGGTCTTCATGCCCTCTTGTTGCCACCGAATAGGTACGTAAAACCGTGAGATGTTTTATGCAGAAATGCCCCACTTTGCAACTGCAGCCATCCACCTCCTGCTTGAAGAGGAAAACCGAAACAAAAGGGCACGGAGCATCTTTTGATGAACTCTCCAGAGCTCCTTCCAGAGACATCCCAGTCTGTCCAGTCTCCCCCCCGTGCTTCAGGCTGGAGCTGCCTCCTTTGCCTGCTGCTGCTGGGCTGGGGGGCGAGGTGGCTGCCCTGGTGTGCCCCCTGATGGCTGCGGAGGAGGAGTCAGCGGGGACAGCGTCTGGTGAACCTCTCACCTTCCTCCTTTTGTACCGGGCTCTTGTGATACTGGAGTTCTTGCCTTTTTCTACACGAATCTATTCCCGGGTTTTGTGGAGCGGGAACCGAAGCTGTTGCTCCCCACGCTGCAATATCGGGCACCAGGGACCAGAGTATTTTTATGGAACATTATTAAGAAAGTCTATTTTTTAACAAAGAAAAAGAAAACAAGCAAACAAACAAACAAACAAAAGCAACAAAAAGAAGCCCCCCAAACAAAGCAACGTGCTGTGGATCTGCAGTCCCGTGGGAGGCAGAGCCAGGGCCAGTGGGGCTCTGTGGGGGTGGTGGGGAGCACGTGGGTGTCCTCTTTGGTTATTTCTGGGCTGTTCTTTGCCTTGACGTGTTTCTCCACAGGTGGGTGGTGATGCAGAGAGGTCGGGTCAGAGCCAGCACCTCTCTGGGCTGCTTTTTGGAGGAGCAGTGTCACCACTTGTGTTCTCAGCCGCTTGGTCAGCTGTGCTCTGAGCTGCTCCGAGACACGTGGTCGGGCTCAGGATGGCTTAAATCCCTGGAGACAGCTCTGTGATGGCCCTGGATGGACAGGGTGGGGTCTGGAGCAGTGGATTCTGTCTGTGGAGGAGCAGGTGGGTTGGTTGTGGGGTGCTGGTGCTTGGTGCAGAGCTGCTGGGTTGTGGGTGTGCAGGAGGGATGTCTGCCCTTGTGGGATCTCATCCCCAGTGCCAGGCATCTCATCCTCCTGAGACAGGGGATTGCATCTTCCTGGGAATAGGGCGTATCTGGGCAGAGGTTGATCAATACTATCTCGTTTTATACTTTGATCTAATCAGTCCTGGGTGTTCTGGGGGGCTGGGAGCTCCCACATGCCACCCGCAGCCCTAGGAGGAGCATGCAGACCCTCCACTCCCCTCCCTCCAGCTGGGCTAGGGGGGGACACAGGGTCCTCCCTCAGCAGCACGGCATGGCTGGCACCACAACGTGTCCCTGCTGGGATGGAGAGTGCTGGCATCTCCCAAAAGGGACCCAGATGCTCCTCAGTGTCCTGGTGACTGGTACAGATGTGTCCCCACACAAGGTGGTGCCTGGGCAGAAGGGACACCATGGTTTGGATTGGAAGGGACCTCCAAGATAATCCAGTTCAAACCCCCTGCATGGTCAGGGACACCTCCCACTAGACCACGTTGCTCCAAGCCCCATCCAACCTGCCTTTTGAACACTTCCAGGGAGGAGGCATCCCTGGAAGGGGTATCTTCTCAGCCCAAGGCTTTGGGTAGAGGATCTGCAGGGAGGTGGTGATGCACCACGAGACCTGCAGACCCGCTGTGCCACTTTCCAGCAGGGGTTTGCAGGGAAGGGATGTGGGAGAGCAATCCCTCTGTGTCTCTGCTCAGGGAAGTGGCTTCTCCCAGACCTGGCTCCAGCTCTGCTCTAGCAATACTATCTCGTTTTATACTTTGATCTAATCAGTCCTGGGTGTTCTGGGGGGCTGGGAGCTCCCACATGCCACCCGCAGCCCTAGGAGGAGCGTGCAGACCCTCCACTCCCCTCCCTCCAGCTGGGCTAGGGGGGGACACAGGGTCCTCCCTCAGCAGCACGGCATGGCTGGCACCACAACGTGTCCCTGCTGGGATGGAGAGTGCTGGCATCTCCCAAAAGGGACCCAGGAGGGTCCATCCTCAGCTGGGGACACCTGGGTCCCTCCACCAGAGCTCTCAGTTGCAGGCAGCTCCCTCCCTCGGGGACAATGCTGTTAACCTCCTTCCTCCTCCTCCTCCTCCTCTTTGCCCCATGATGCCCGAGCAGGGGCAGCAACAGCTGCTTTTGTAAAGCACTTTAAGGCCCAGGGGCTGCTCAGCAGCTCCTGCCTCTCCCCGCCTTGCCCGTCGGTGTGTTCCCCCCGACTTCCTTTTGCATAACTAGGACTTTTAAACGAGAGGTACCTGGGTTTGGGTTGTTGTTTTGGGGTGTTTTTTGTTTTTTTTTTGAAGAAGAATAATTAAAATCAATGACTTATTTGTAGCAAACCATTTTTTTTTCTCAATAAAGGCAGTTTCATCCACAGGCTGTGCGGTCTCTGCTGTGGCTCTGGGGGGGTGGGTGCCCCCCACCCGGGCTGCCCCATCCCTAAATGTGCAGGGCTGGTCTTTACAGCTTTGCCAGCTCCTCTGGTTACCAGCAGCGGGGTCACCGCAGAGTTTGGCAACGTCACTTCATCACCCCAACCCTCCTCCCTGCCCTGGGCTCCCCCGTAAACAGCAAAATAGATATTAAAGTACCCTGGGGTGAGGGGATGTGAGGCAGGGACCAGCTGGGGGTACCCGAGGGGGTGGGATGGGGCCACTCGGGGGATTAGGGGTGGCTCCCAGCCTCTGGTGTACTGGGAGCACTGGGGGGTGGGGGCACAGGGAGACTGGGAGCACTGGAGGAGCACTGGGATAACAGAGGCCCTGAAGGCTCTGGAAGTGCTGGGGGAGTACTGAGAATATTGGGATCACTGGAGTGTGGGGGATACAGGGACCGGGGTGGCAGTGGCACTGGTGGTACTGGGGGGGTGCCCGGGTAACGGGGAAGCCTGGTGCGTTGGGGGTGGTGGGTGCAGGGGGAGCAGTGTAGTAACAGTGGGTGTTGGGGGGCACTGGGAGGGCTCTGGGGGTCACTAGGGGTCACTGGGAGG
>NW_009952441.1:55328-56235 GCF_000747805.2 Chaetura pelagica | reverse complement strand
CCCCCCCCGGGGGGGGGGGGGGAGTGGGACCCCATCCCTCTCCCCATCCCTAGGGGAATGTGTGCTATCCCATCCCTAGGGAAGTGGGATCCCTGTACCCCAAGGGTATGAAGGATTCCTTCCCTGGATGTTTTCTTGCTGGCACGAGCCATGGGGTGGTCTTTTGGGGTCCATGGAGCCCAAAGCTACGTCTGACCCCTCCCCTGTCCCCACAGCCCGGCCCTGGCCCCCAGCTCGTGGATGACCCCAGCCAGCACCTCCTGGGAGCCGGCTCAGCCCCTGAGCCCCGGTGACACTGACAGGGACGGCTGTGACATGCTGGGGGGGCTCTGCCAGTGCCACCCGTGGGGGCTCAGGGTGCTGCATCCGGCCTGGTGCAAAGCTGTCCCCAGCCCAGAGGCAGGATGTGACCCCCCCTGGGCTGGTTTTTACTCTTTTGTAAGGAAATAGAGATTTTTGTGCTGCAGAGGTTTGAGGTGTGTGGGCTCTGCGGTCCCCTCGTTGTCCCTGTCCCCTCCACGTCCCTTGAGGAGCTGCTCCTGTCCCCCCAGTTGTCCTTGCTGGAACCTGATCCCCATGTCCCCTGTCCCCAGTGAGGGGCTGCTCCTGTCCCCCTGCCCAGCCCCCCATGACACCACATGTCCCCTGTCCCTTGCACGTCCCTTGTCACTACCCTGTCCCTCCGATGTCCCTGCTGGGGCTGCTCCTGTCCCCCTGCCCCACCCGTGTCACCCCGTGTCCCTAGCAGGGCTGGTCCCGACCCCCAGGACCGCACTGGTTCTGCCCCCTCCCACCCTCCCTGACCCCCCTGACCCCCCATGTCCCTCCCGGGGACCCCCCAGCCCGGCCCGGGACCGGAGCCCTGGCCCGTCGGGGGGCCGGAGCGGTTCCCAGAAGGGGCGTGGCC
>NW_009952441.1:53605-54088 GCF_000747805.2 Chaetura pelagica | reverse complement strand
GGGAGGCATGGATGTGGGGACACACACACACACACACAGCCTCCTCCTCTTCCCCAGGCTGGCCCCAAATCCCTCCTTCCTGCCCCAAACAGCCCTTTTTGGGGGGGTGAGGATTGTGCCCTGATCCTGTCCCCGAGCTCCCCTTTCCTTGACTCCCCCCCAGAGCAGCAGGTGTCTTTGTCTGCCTGCTCGAGTACCCCAGGAGCAAGAGGAAAAAGGGCTCCACCATGGAGAGGTGGTAAGTGGTGTGTGACCCCTTCCCTGTGTCACCCCCAGTTCCCGGGGGTCCTGGTGCCCCTCCTCAGACACAGGGACGTGGCGGGAGGGTCAGGAGCAAGGATGGATCCCATGGGATGCCCCATACCAGAACAGTGTGGGGATGGGGGGGTCCCATGGGGCTGGGTGTCCCCCTGGAGGGGGGGATCACCTGCCCCTCTGACCCCCCCTCCCCCCGTGCTGCTCTGCAGTGGCCAACAGTACATG
>NW_009952441.1:51578-53120 GCF_000747805.2 Chaetura pelagica | reverse complement strand
CCCCGCTGACGCCCGCAAGGAGCAGCCAGCAGAGGTGGGGGGGCAGGTGAACCCCATCCCCATCGAGGCTGAGTAACAAGGTGGGGGAGAGGGGGCTGGTCCCTCCTGCCATCCTGCTCACGCTCCTGCTTCCCAGCTTGCACCCCAACCCCCTCAGGGGCAAGCTGGGGTTGCCCAGCTCCTGGGGATCCCCCAAATCCCAGGGATGCTCAGCTCCTCAGAGGGGTTCCCAGCTCCTCAGGAGTGTCTCCAGCTCCTGGGGATCCCCAGTTCCCCAGGAATGTGCAGCTTTTTGGCCTGTCTGCATCTCCTGAAGATGCCTAAATCCATGGGGATCACCAGCTCCCTGAGGGATCCCCAAATCTCAGGGGACATTAAAGTCTCTGTGGGCTCCCCAGCTCCTGGGGATCCCCAAATCCCTGCAGGCTCCCCAGCTCACAAGTTCCTGGGGATCCCTAAGACTCTGTGGATGTTCACCTCTTCTGGGGAGCTCCCCAGCTCTCTAAGCAGCCCCCAGTTCCCCAAGGGATCCCCACTTCCTGGGGAACCCCACCTCTCTGGGGAATCCCCAGCTCCGTGAGGGGTCCTGGAGGATCAGGCAGCTCTGCTCCCTTCACTGCCTTGCTCTCTTTTTTGTCACTTCTGCAGTTGCTGTTGCAATAAAAGATGGGAAAGACATGGGCTGCTCCTGCCTCCTGCTCCCTGGGGGGTGACTGCTGTTGTTGGAGGGATTTTAAGGACAACCAGCCCAACTGTGGGTAAATTGTATGGGGGGGAGGGGGCTACATGCTTCTGTGCCCCCCTCAAATCTTCCATGGGCCCAGTGATGGAGTGAAGCTGAGGACACACGTGCAGTGGCACATGGGACCTGCACAGTGTGTCCCAAAGGGGCCCTCAAAACCTGGGGTGACCTCCCTGCCAGGGCAGAGGCTGGGAGCCCATTTATGGGTGTTTAGGTGCAATGCGGGACCCTGTGTGGTTGGTGATGATAAATCTTTGGGGTACAGACCCCCTGGCCCAGCAGGGGGTGCAGCCCCCCCACCCCAGGCACCCGTGGGTGTCAGGGCACATGGGGTGGCCCCAGCAGGTGGCGCTGGGCCCCTGGGACAGGGACAGAGCCAGGAGAAAGGTGTGGGTGCTGGGGGTGCTTGAGGCTTGTGCCCCCCACTTCCCCGGGGCTGAGGGTGTGGGGCATCCCCCTGCCACCCCTCCCCATCATCTCCCACCTGCTCTTGGAGGTGCACAGATGCTTTGCCCACCGTGCTGGGGCTGGGAGATGCCCCCATCCCCATCTGCACCCCTTTGACCCCCCAATTCTGGCTGGAAACAGAGCAAGGACCATGCCTGGAGCATCGGCCTTTATTTGCAGGCTGCACGTTAAATAGCACGTATAGAGGAGACAATAAATAGCTCGGGGAGGGGGGGGTAGAATAAATAACCAGTGAGGCCCCCCCACCCCTCCAGGCCCCAGGCAGGCTGTGGGGACCAGGGGGTGATGCTGCACCCGGAGTCACAGCCTTGGCTGGGGGGGGGGGGGGGGGG
>NW_009952441.1:50419-50743 GCF_000747805.2 Chaetura pelagica | reverse complement strand
GACAGGCAGTGGGGATGGTCCTGGGAAGCAGTGTCTGAGGGGAATGGGGGAGTGGGGGAAACTGAGGCACAGTGCAGCAGCCAGCACTGAGTGAGGGGGACATGGTCAGCAAAACCCCCCCCACACTTCACTCTATGCTGGGAGTGACACCACTGGGCGGCAATCCCAGGGGATGATCCTGGGAAGTGGTGAGTGAGGGATGCGAGGAGGGGTTGGTGGACACTGAGGCAGGGTGCAGCAGTCAAGCCAGGAGCTGGGGACACACAGACACAGACACACACACAGACACAGACACACACACAGACACAGACACACAGACACAGA
>NW_009952441.1:49634-50094 GCF_000747805.2 Chaetura pelagica | reverse complement strand
ACACAGACACAGACACACACACACACACACACACACACACACACACACACACACACACACACACACAGACACACACACACAGACACACAGTCACACACACACACACACACACACACACACACACACACACACACACACACACACACACACACACACACACACACACACACACACACACACACACACACACACACACAGAGTCATTGAGCCCTTTCCCTTGTGTCTCCCCAAGTCCACTGGGATCAAACCCCCCCACCCCCCGGACCAGACACCGGAGTTACTCCTGGGAAACGCTGGGTGAGGGATGTTGGAGGAGGAAACTGAGGCACAGGGCGGGGGTCCCGGGGGCCACGCACTCACCGGTAGCGCCACGGGGAGATGGAGCGCTCGTTGTGCTCGCTGTGCAGCCCGGGGCGCAGCTGCAGCGCGGGGCAGGCGCTGTGGCGGGGCCGGCGGGGCC
>NW_009952441.1:40704-49488 GCF_000747805.2 Chaetura pelagica | reverse complement strand
CAGCAGCACCAGCAGCCCCAGCCAGCCCTGCGACAGACAGAGGGTCAGAGACGGGGACCCTGCACCCCCAGCGCCCGCCCCTGACACGGGGACACGCCACACACCTCCCCTCCCCACCCTCCCCAGGGTCCCTTGGGGTGAACACACTGCCCCCTCCCCAGCCCCGCAGGGCTCTGACACACGGGACATCAGCACGTGGGAGCACCCGCACCCCTAAAGCGTGAGCAGCACCCACACATTCACTGGCACCCACAGAGACTGTGCACACACCTCTACACAGCCCTGGAGATACAGAGTGTGTGTGTGTGCAGGCACACACGTACACGCACAGAGAACACCTGTACATACACACATCTACATGTATACACACATATGTGTGAGTGTGTATATATGTGTATATGTATATGTATATACACACACACGGAGTACTGTGCACACGTGTTTACACACTCACCCCTAGAGATACAGCACAGAGAATACCTGTACATACACACGTATGTGTATATACACACGTGTGTGTATATATACACACATGCACACACACAAGAGTACTGACACACATCTAAACACTCACCCCAAATACAGTGTGTGTGTGTGTGTACTCATGCACACACACAGTACCAGCACTCTTGTACATGTGCAGAGAACACCTGTACATACACACAACTACACACACATATATATTTTTATATATATATTGGTATATGTTTTTATATTTATATATATATATTTAAGTATTTATATGTATTTATACATACACATCTACATACAGAGAGAGCCAGCACGTGTAGCTGTGCACAGACACACACACACTATCAGCACAGGCACCTGGAGTACCAACCCATGTGTACATACACACGTACACACATAAACCAGCACATGTGCAGAACACACTGATTAGTACACGTGCAGGTGTGTAGGCACAGGCACATATATACACACACACACACCTCACAGTGCCCTTCCCTGCACATACACACACGCACAGGCACGTCTGTACACACGCAGGGGCACAGAGCTACCAGTCTGTGTTCATCTGTGCACCCACACAGAGGCAGACCAGGACATACGTGTATGTGCACACACACACACACACACAGACATGCACTACCAGCACTCAGTACCCTCTGTGTGCACACACCAGACAGACAGACACACAAACCACCAGCACCTGTGCAGAGCTCTGCACTTACAACACTGACCAGCCCTTATATGTGGAGACCATGATACACACTCTCACACACACACACGTGTAAACCCGTCCCCCCAGCACGCTTGTGCCCACGTGCACTGCCAGCCTGACATGTACAGGCACACACAGCACCAGCACGTCCATCCATCCACACACAGCAGCCCTCTCAGTGCCACCTCCTTCCCCAGCCAGGGAATCCCTGCACACACACACACACACACACACACACACACACACACACACACACACACACACACACACACACACACAGAGGCACAAGTTTGAGCACAGCCCTTGACACACACGTGCCGTGTAACTTCCCCCTTCCCATGCAAGTAAGTGCTCACAGACACACACACACACACTCTCACCCCATCCAGAGCTCCCACCCCCCCCAGACCCGGTGTTACCATCCGTGGGGCTTCACGAGAGCACAGCAAGGTGACAGGGGACACTTTCCCCAGCGGCTTCCCCAGGGATGGCAGGAGGCCGAGTGTGGCAGCTCCTCCGCCGCCGCCGCCTTTATATAGAGCCGGGGCAGGTGATGTGCACACACACCTGGAAACTCCAGCTCCCGACTGCCTTTCCTCCTCCCCGCCGTGACTTCCTTCTCAACTCCACCGTGATTCCAGCCCGGAAATCCACTTCTCGACGCTTTTAAAATTGGGAAGGTGGATGGGGAGTGTGTGTGTGTGTGTGTAGATATGAAGGGTGTCAACCAGTTTGGTTGTGCTGACAGGCACTGGGCACGGTGGGATTGCGTGGTCCAGGTGACGGGGAGGCTGGGGAGCCTATGGACAGGTGCCATCCCATGGGATGCCCTGGGTGCTTGCCCACTGGCCCCCCAGCCCTACATACCCCCCCCATAACCCCCCCCAACCCACCACGGGGATGCCACCCAGGTGCCCCACGCCGTGATCCCAGCCCTGACCCTGTTGCGTCAGCCCCACCGGTGATATCACCGGCATCACGTTCCGCCGGGGCAGAAATCCCAAACTGGGCAACCCTGGAAAGAAAAAAAAAAAAAAAAAAGTTGAAGGGCTGCATCCAACCCCCCCTTCTGATGCTCCCCAAACCAGCACCCAGGGATGTCCCGGCCGCGTGAAGGTTCAAAGGCAGGATGAAGGTGCTGAGCAGAGAGGGGAGGAGGTGGCGGGACCAGATGAGCTGGTTCGTGGACAAGCAGTTTTTTTTTCTCCCTTCTCTGCTCCCTGTCCCACGTGGACTTTCCCAGACTTCCACAAGCCCCCTTGCATCCCATCCTGCTGCAGATCCGGGCTGGGGATCCCTGGCATTCCCTGCTCCCCCCCAGCCCAAGGGGTTTGCCAGGAGCCACAGCACCCTCTGTGCCACACTGCACCACGGGCTCAGCACCTTTGGCCTGCAGGGAAAGGATTTGGGGTCCCTGTCCCCAGGGCAGCCCAGTGGTCCCAGTACCACCATACTGGGGGAAGTGTTGCACAGCCACAGGCACAGCAGCAGCTTGGTCTCCTACCAGAGGGACAGGATTTGTACCTATTTTGGCAGTGACTTTATGGGGGCAGGGACAAGGCAGGCAGAGCTGCCAGTGAGGGGAGCAGGGACCCCACAAATCACCCCCTGAAGGTCTGGATGAGACCAGCAGCACCCTCAGATTGTGCAGATGAAGCCAGCACCCTCTACTCCCAGCCACCATTTCACACCAGTGGGATACTGGTTTAATATTGGGTGCAGAAGTGGAGGTCCCACAGCTCTGGGGAGACAGAGGAGGTGGGGGACACTGGTACCTGCAGTGAGGGGCTGCAATGCTCCCCCAAGAGATGCTGCAGCTCTTCCAGCTCCAGGCAGCTGCCTGTGCAGGCAGCAGAGTTGGTTCCACCACGGGATCATCAGGAGAGCAGGAATAATAAAAGTACCCAGCCCAAAGATGTGTGTGGGGGGTTTGGGGAAGAGCTCCCCACAAAAGGAAAGGGAAGTGAGGGGCAGGCAGAGAAGAGCAGAGAAAGGAAGAACTGGTTATCAAAATACTTTATTTCAGGGAGGTCCCTCAAAAAAAAAACCAAACAAAAAAAAACAACAAAAAAAGAAACAAAATTAAAAGGAAAAAGGACCCTCCTTATTAGACAGACATCCCCACAACACCTTCAGGGCTCCTTTTTGAAATCAACTAAAAACAATCTGCTGCTTAAAATAAAAGACAGGTCATTTTCCCAATCAGACTTTAGTCAAGAATATATATATATTTTTGTTCCTGGGGTGGGAGGGCAGGGAGGTGATGTTGCCAGTAGTTCACAGCAGTTTTCGGCTCTCTCGTTACACAGTATCTAGAAACTGCATCGCTGGAGACACTCAACACACAGCAGGGCTAACTAGGAGAATACAACTCAAGGCGAGCAAAGAGGAGAGAGGGCAGAGAGAAAGAAGAGGAGCAGTGAGAGCATCCGACAGGGCTGGAGTCCTCTGTGCAGAATTTACATGGAACCAGGGAGGGGGGCAGAGCCCGGGGCTGGCCCCTCAGGAGCCAGAGCAGGTCCTGCCAGCTGCCTCAGCTGACCAAACTTCCCAGATTCTGGTTGTTATTATTATTAATCTTTTTTCCTGCGTGTTTTTTTTTATTGTGTGTGTGGTTTTGGGTTTGTTTTTTTTTTTGTTCCATTTTGTTTTGCTTGTTTTTTAAAAAGAACCGCAGCCGAAATAAGACAGAACTGCAAAATCCCAAAGGGGCTGCTTTTACACTATTATAAAAACACCAAGAGTCACGCAGGGCAGGCCAGAGCAGGTCCTGCCAGCTGCCTCAGCTGACCAAACTTCCCAGATTCTGGTTATTATTATTATTAATCTTTTTTCCTGCGTGTTTTTTTTTATTGTGTGTGTGGTTTTGGGTTTGTTTTTTTTTTTTGTTCCATTTTGTTTTGCTTGTTTTTTAAAAAGAACCGCAGCCGAAATAAGACAGAACTGCAAAATCCCAAAGGGGCTGCTTTTACACTATTTATAAAAACACCAAGAGTCACGCAGGGCAGGGCGGGGGCTCCACGCCCTCCCCACTATACTTTTCCCGGGATCTTGGCCCTCTTGCGAGCGATGGCATCTTCCACTGCCTTCAGCTGCTTCAGGAGCTCCTCCCGGCGGGACAGGGTGCTGGACTTGCCCGCCTTGGCACCCGCGGCGCCCGGCTCGGCCGCTTTGCCCGGCACGCTCGTGACTTTGCTGGAGCTCTTGGACTGAGGGGAGAGCTGGCGCTTCCTGGTGGGGAGAGACAGGAGGAGGGTGGTGAGAGGCTGTTCAACATCACAACAAACCCATTCTGCTGGAAAAAGGCCTTCTGAGAACGGGCAGCAGATCCCTGGGGATGCACAGGACCTTGCGGAGACACCGGCGTGACCCAAACCACCCCGAGCAGATGGAAACAAGACACAGACCAATGGTGTGGCTGTCCCAGAGAACCTCAACGTGTCCTTAACCACCCCCGTGCTTGGGCACTGGGCAGGTCGGACCCACCGTGTGACACTGCCAACCCAAACAGCAGAAGAGGATCAAGAATGAAGGATGTGGTCAACACCAGTCTGAAAAGGCTGAGGTTGCTCTACACTGCTAGAAGACAGGACCTCAGGGCCTGAAGAGGACAAGGCTCTGGCAACCAGGGCTAGGTTTTGGTTTCAGAAGGTTCTGATCCATGGAAATTGAGACCTGCTCAGACCTGCTGGGAACAGGGGATGACACAGGTCCTGCTGGCTGAGGGATGCAGGACAGGGCTGTGTCTGTCTGCTCAGAGATCCTTAGACATGATACCAGAGACATGGCCAGCAGCACTGGCTGGCTGCAGGCAAGGAGGACCAAGGAAGCTGTAGGTGTTCCCCAGAAGGAGCTCCACAATCCTTTAGCCAAAGGGCTCCAAGCACAGGCAGCCCAAGGCCCCTGGAGCCACACATCCTGTTCTGCAGTGGGATATTTCAGGCAGAGCTGCAGGTACAGACTAGCAAGAAATGGGATGTGAGCTGGTCACCTGTCACCAGAGGGGACGGAGAAGCACAAAGGCAGGGCTAGTCACCATTCAGGGGCACACTTTAACATCTCAAGGCAGCCAAGTGAGCAGCTGAGGGTGTGCCAGGCTATGAAGAAAGGGAACTGGGGACAGGAGGAGCAGGACAAGGAGCTGTGCTTCCTTGCTCCTTGGCACGACGCGGCACCAGCGAGAGGCAGAGGTGCTGGCACCACTGAGCTTGCACCTAACCCAGTTGGCTCCTCTTGCTGGGATTGACCTCCAGAAAACCCCCAGGCTCCTGCTCGTTCCTGAGCTGGAACGGCTCAGCCAGTGGCTTCCGTGTGAACCCCTGAGCACCTCTGGCTCCTGCCCAGGAATCTGTGCGTCCTTCCTCACCCTCTGCCTCCATGGCAACTGCAAACTATGGCCAGAGAGCCTCAGAGCTGCCCCAAGAGGAGAGACTGAACCACTGGAGAAGCATGAGCCCCAGCCTGGCCCAGAAGAGACCCAGGAGAAGGAGCAAGCACTGACCTGTCTGCCTGTGCAGGGGAAGGTTTCAGGTTCTGGCCCCTCTGTCGCTCCTGCTTGGGTGAGGAGAGTCTCCCGGTCGCCTTCCTGTCGCGGGCACCTGTTGGGAATTGAAAAGGTGAGATGTTCTCCCTGGTCACAAAGGTACTGGTCTTGCCACCCTGCCTGCAGTGTCAGGATGCTGCAGATCATGCCACCAAAAGTCCAAGCAGCCAGGAGAGGAACCTACTGTTGTGCACCCCCATCCTCAGGGGGAGCAGCAGAGCTAGCCAAGGCTGCACCCACAGTCAGTGGAACAGAACATGGCCTGGAGGAGATGCCCTGGCCCTCTTCTCACCCTGTGGCTGCTGGAACAAGGCTTCTCCATCACACTTTTAGGCCTGCAATGCTGCAGGGCAGAACCGGCTCTCAGGGACTACCTCAGTGCTCCATGATTCCCAGCCAGTTTATGCACAACAGGCACAGCAGCACCTGAGCTGGCCAGACAACCAGGTGTTCCTGCTCAAAGGATACTGGGTGACTGCAGCTCTGCTACTTTCCAAGCCACCTGGGGTCAATCCATGGGCAACGTCTCCCTTGCATTTGTCCAGCAGGAACTGAACCCACATGCCCTAAGCAGAGCTGCTCTGGGGTCTTGCTGGAAGGGGGAAGGCCACTGGGATCCTGCAGCAGCATCATCCTGCTTTGCTGCAGTGGGTTTCCCAGCTTCTGCTACCCCAGCACATGGAGAGGCAACTATAACTGCAGAACCCATCACAGCAAGGTCACAGAATGGGGAAGAGAGACTTAGGACACAAAACTCCACCAGCTTTGTGCTGGGACACGGGGAAACAGGCAGCATGCTGGAGGGTTCCTCTTGCTCAGTCTCAGTTCAATCAAGGATATGTTTGCCTCTGGGAGGTGAGGCTGAGCTGCCTCCAGGGCTTGTGCCCCATTTGCTACTGCTTAAAAATGCTTTATAATGTACAGAAAACAAATAAAGTATACAATTACATCTGTGTATCTATAAAATCAGCACAGTTTGCTAGGCCAGCCCATTCATTTCTCTGCAGCTCAGCAGCAGTTGTGAACTAGATCCCAGTGACCTTCAACCTCACCCAGCCCCTTCCATGCTGCCTTTGCAGGAGTTGAATGCAACCAGGCTATTAGCACAGACATTTTTCTTTCTGGCTGGCACCCAGAGTCAACAAGATACACCTACAGCCCAGACAACATGGGGAAAACAACATCACGTGTCCATACCGGCTTGTACGTCAAAACCAGGCACCTCTGGCTGCTGACTCCCCACACTTTGTTTCTCAGCAGAGGCTGGAGTGTGGCATTTAGGTCCCTCTCCACGTGGCCTGTTCGCTCTGTTTTCTGAGGTGCTCAGACTGCTGCTGAGGATTGGGGCAGAGAGCACTTGGAAAAGCTCATGTCCTTCTAAACATCGGGGCGGATCTGATTGTGTCACAGGCAAGTGGGGAAATAGTCTCATTTCACAGGATGGGTGATCCAGCCAATTATTGCATCCATTCCAACCCGTGTGCCCTTTCCAAGCACTGCCACCAGCCTGCCTGTCAGGAGTGATCCATTGAAATGCAAGGCAGGGAAGACCTTGTGGTAGTGAGGGAAAACCCTATGACTTCTACAGCCACATCCAACATGACTAGAGAACAGGAGGCCACTGCACCCACAGAGACAAGCACGCTGTGTCTTCCAAGTGAGAGCTGCTGTGGGGTTTGTTTTGCAGTGCCTTACACAGACATGGCGGAGCCGAGGCACTCGCAACGCGCTCCACAAGACAGCTGGGCAAGGACCTCACCTCGCTTACTTCACACACCAGTGTCTCACCTCCACTGTGTTTTTTTGCAGCAGGACAGCTAATAATGCTGCCTTATCTGCTGGCAATCGCACACGCTGAGGTTTTGGAAGGACACATGCCTGCAATTAACCTCTGCCATGAGTGGACTCTTGCAGCAGAGACTTTCCCGGGACATTTGTCACTGGAGAACCACCTCGAGCAGCAGAGCAGGAAGCCAGCCAGGCCAGGAGCCCCTGGGATGGCTGATGTCTCACCTCTGTCAGGAGACAGGTTGGCCCGTTTGGTTGGAGGAGAGGTCGGCCTGTCTTTGTCTGCTGGCTCATATCTCTTCCTGCTTCCTTTGTCAGCTGCCTGAAATGGAATTACAACAGACAACGGAGCTGAGCGGCCACTTCCCTCTCTGGGGGGGGAAGCAGGCAGAGATATTTCCTGTGATGGGTGCCCGTGAGACTCTGGCTCACTCATACCAGCACAGCTCCCATTAAACTCTTTGTGCATACCTGTCCCAGCCATCACCAGCACCATGTAATTCCCCTACCACCGAGGGCAAACAGCAACATCCTGCACCGTGTTCCATGGCTGTTTTCATATTGGCCAGAAGCAGGAAAAACCCCAGCATTTTGTAGAGAGTTTTGTGTTTGTTTTTTTTTTGTTTGTTTTGTTTTGGCAGCACCAAAGACAGCAAATGTCAGGGAGGCACGTGGAGCTGTGCTTTCCTCCAGAATCCAACCGTGCCAGCCAGTGGTTATGTGTAATTGCACACTCCTCCCCAAGGAACATGCTTCAGGGACCTGATAAAGGCTCCTGACGTCACAGCACAGGGAAGTAGAGAAAACTGTGGCCTCAGACAGCCATGGGGAATTTGGACCATCAGGAAAGAAAACCAAAGGAATGCTTCAAAACCAGGAACCTATACCCATGGGACTGGGATGAACACCTTGCCCTGGCACAAAACCCCATGAGGCCAAACTCTCCCAGAGGAGCTGGATTCCAGCCTCAGCCGAAGGCGCCGAGCGGGGCATCGGGCTGAGCCGTAAGGGGGGACAAACCAGCACCCCTGTGGAAAGCACGGCTGCTGGCGGGCACCCCGGAGAGGGGATGGCCACTTTTACCTCCTGACTCAGGGAATGACTCGTCAGCAGGTCGCCAGGGAGCGGGCAGTGGGAGGAGAGCCGGCTGGGAAGCGTGTGGGGAGCACACTTCCAGGGAGCACGCTTCCCGCGGGCACGGCCCGAGCGCGCGTGGGACTTTGCTGCGCCGGCTGCAGCCTTCGAGAAAGCGGGAAGAGCCCTTGAAGCT
>NW_009952441.1:36153-40078 GCF_000747805.2 Chaetura pelagica | reverse complement strand
CCCAGGGGAGCCGCCAACACAGTCCCAAACTCAAGCCACCACAGGGTGTGTGCTGCCAGACTGGTTCTGTCTGCCTCCCTTCAGTCCCAGCTGCAGACCTACCCGGCTGAGATCATCCCTACAGCACGGAGCCCACAGCTCCCCTTCCGCCTCAGGATCCCTCCCATCTGGTTCTTAGGACCCCCAGGGTGGAGGGAATTGCACCCACCCCACCTCTCACCTTATTCAAAAGGGTCAGTTTGATCTCTTTGTGGGCGCTGAACCCCCCCTGAGGCTGGGGGGCTGAGGGCTGCTGGCCCTGGAGGAGCTGCTGGGATTTGCTCCCCTGGGTGGGCTTGGCTGATTTCAGGAGCTGAGCTGGCACATCCCGTTTCCTCTTCTCCTCTTTAGTGCTGTCTTCTTTTTTTGACTTTCCTGTTGAAACCAGAGTGCAGATGTGGTGACTTGTGACTGATCCCTTTTGCCAGCCATCCCTCTGGAGGGCAGGGCAAGAGGACACTGCTCCAGGGATGGAAAAAACCCACACCAGTTAGGATAGCACGTGACCCCAAGGTTAAAAGATCCCAGAAACCAGAATCTGCACAGAGAAGATGCTCAGCATAAAAAGGCAAAGAACAAAAGGCTCTTGCCTCCAATCTCTGCTACATGAACAGAGGAAGAGCAATGTGATCCTGGAGTTGCCCAAAGGATTTAGCATCACCTTGCAAGGGTGAAAGAAAACAAGGTACAAAAGGGGACATCAGGCCAAACTCCCAGGCAGGAAAAGGCACCTTCACAGCCAGAGACACATGGATGTGAATGTCTGATTGCTCCACACTACCCCTTCTCCATGGTCTCACCCTCCCCAGTTGAACCCTCTGGGCTCCTCCAGTGTACACCAAGCACAAGCACCTGCCTCTGCTCAACCACTGTCGTGGAGCCCACAGCACCACCAGGCAAGCTGTACGCAGACCTCTGCTCCCCCGCTTCTTCTCCCAGAACCCCTTAGGAGAAGAAAATTCCAAACCAAGTACCTCTACCTTTCTTCTGCTGTGCTGGGGTTGGGGATCTGGAGCTGGCTGAGGAGACAGGACTGGCCAAGTCCGCGTACATGTCCTCGGAGTCGGCGCTGCGTACGGAGCTGCTGCTGGAGGAGGCACTAGAGACAGAAGAAACGCTGCTCACGCTCAGGGACCTGGAAAGAGCCAACAGCCCGTTACAGTCAGGACAACAAGAACCAGGCAGCCATCAGACACCTTTGTTTCCCTTCTCCTGAGTGGCTTCTATGTCAGAAAGCTGCTGGAGCAGGCAATGGCCAGGAAGAGAAAAAGGCTGCATCTCCTGGGGGTGCAGATGACATGAGACACCCCAAACATGTTAGATACAAGTCTAGAAAGTGCTGTTTATTTATAAACAGGATTAAGGCCACATGTAAACAGGTCAGTTTCCCCTGGTAAACAAAAAGTGAAAGCAGAGTGTGTGCTATCAGGTACAGGCCAGTGTTATGGCCCGGGTCAAGAGTTCCCTGGCAATGTTTTTGTGTTTGGCACATTTATATCCACATGGGCTTGAAAAGCCCTGGAGTCCTACAGCCCACAGCTCCTGCCCAGCTCCCCAGGGTACAGGAGAGCCCAGCTGCCTGTTTTGAGGATGCACAGGCTGTCACAACTGGTAATGACAGGGAAGACTGCTATAAGATGACTATCTTCTAACAGGGCCTTCAGATGGCAATCTCCTAATGGATTCACAACATGAAAAATGCCAGACAATCATTATGTTCAGGCAGACTTTCAACTTTGAAACATAACAGACAAAAACACTGGGCTGTGCCATCAGGCTTCCCCTCCAGGGGCCCACCACTGCAGCAGCTTTGTCACACTCAAGTGGCTTCCAAAAATCCTGGCTAGCTGGGAACTGGCTGGCATGGCAGCCACCAACACACAGGACCTGGCAGCCTCTCCAGGAGGTTCTGCAGCCACATAACTTCTGCACTCCAGTGACTGCCCTGCCAACAAGGGCCAAGCTCACTTTGCTGGAAACCATCTTCAGTACAACGGAACACAGACAATCCCTGGAAGGTGCTGCAAAGTTGCTCCCTGCTGGTGTCCTGACCAGAGAGGAGTTTTGAGAGGTCTCACTGACTGCCATGATGGTGACTGGATGAGCCAGAAACCTCTCCAGGAAAGATCCCAGCTACGAGGTTGTGACAGCAAACCCACTTTGGGAACAGACTGTATTGCCCAGGTTTCCTCCTTTCCCACACAGCTGGAAGAGCAGCAAGCACAGCCCTGCTGCCACACAAGCCACACTTGCACTGAGTTTGCCCCCTCTCCTCCTCTCAGGCCCCGTAGGGCAGCCTGTGTGCCCAAGTGCTCCCTGAACCTCTTGCATCATCCCTGAGCAACTTGATGAATGCACCAAGCACGTAGTAAACAACTTTGTATTTCCTTAAAATAACACGGATGTTGAGCCTTGGTCACGGAGTTCAGGGATGTGAATTATCACTGCTCAGAACCAAGTCCCTCTGAATCCACTAGTTTTACACTACAGGTCTACTTTTAACTCTGTATTACAGGGAAACTTCAAGGCAGCTCTGAGGTTTACAGGGACTCCTGTGTGCAAATAGATGCAAAAAAACCTGGACAAAGACTGGAAAGGGGTTTACTTCAGGAGTCACTACTGGAGGGAGTTAGCTGCTCAGCAATCCCACAGACTAACAACCATTTAACTATTCACTTGGGGCTACACACAAAAGGAACTGGCCGTGCAACTTTACTAGCAAAGTAAAAATATCATTAGCTGGGCCTTTTAGGCATTTTCTGACCTACCTCTCCTGACAGGCCAAGCATCTTCCCTAAGGACATTCTGTAACCAGCAGTAGGGGAGGTTAAGAGCAGCAAAGCTCCGTAGCCTGAAACCGTTACCTGGTAAATAAAGAAGGATGTGGGAGCACCCTAGCCATAAGGAGATGTTCTGGTGATAATTTAGGTAAAAAGGGGCAGTTGGGCACACATGACAGGTTATTTCCTTGCATAAGCCATGAGGATATTGCCAATGTTGCACTGCTGTAATGGTTCAGGTCTCAGGGTTTGTAATACCACACAAAACCAATCTTGCTTCAGGTCCTAGTTACCTACAGCTGCTGCTTCTTGAGGGTAGAGGGAGTTTTAGCTGCAAGAAACCACAATGGTTGAGAACAGTTATAACTTCAACAAAGGTTACGAAGGGTCAAGGCTGTACCTGGACTTCCTGGACCCCGATGGGGAGTGAGAGACTGAGGCAGATGATGATCTGGAATGAGATCTGGAGAGAGACCGAGACAAGGACCTAGACCTGGAGCTGGAGCCGCTGTAGCTGCTGGCGCTGCCGCTGATGCTGCCACTGATGGTCCTCCTGCAAGACAGCAGAGCCCATCCTCACCTCCCTGTGCTCTGCAGGGAAGTGGGCTTGGAAAAAGCTGTTTTGGGACAGTCTGAGCATGACAGTGTTGCCCTGTATCCTGGTGCTTTGCAAATGTGACTGTTTCAGATGATCCTCTCAGCCTCGGTTCCCAGTCCTGAGGAAGCATCTCTTTCCTGAACAGCAGATGTTTCATGCAAGACTGAATCATGCTAACAAAGGCCAGGCAAAGAATGAGCAAACACCAGGAACAAATGCTTCCCACAGAGAAAACCTGCTAACCTTATACCACAGTGGGGCTACTTTGCATTTCAGATTACACAAACAATCATACCTTTTTTTGACAAACACACCAATACTAACACAAATCGAGCTGTTCTGTCATTTGTACAGCAAGGAGAGTGTAGGGGGCAGTGGGGTTTGTGTGAGTAGAAGCATGAAGAAAACCCCAAACCTTAGGACTGGCATAAAGAAAAAGGAAAGGTGGTTAAAAGGGAAGGTTTAATGAAAGTGAAACAAACTGGAACAAATGGAGTTTCTAGGAAAA
>NW_009952441.1:17861-35555 GCF_000747805.2 Chaetura pelagica | reverse complement strand
AACAATTTAACCAACTTTTCCACTATTTATCATGTTAAATTTTTCACAAAAATACTATAAATTACTAAAGCAAGACACCAGCATTCACCCCCAACTCCTTCCCTCTTCCCATTTCCTCCTGCCTCAGGAAACACATTTCTTTAATACTGAAGAGCCCTTGTACTTCAGAAAGAAACCCAGGATTTGCTCTATATTCCAGGAGATGAAGCCTCACTCCACCCCACAAGCTTTCTTACCTCCTGGGTGGAGTCCTTGTCTGACGTTCCTTCCTTCTTGCCTCTCGGTTATCCCCCGGTTTGGCTGGCTCAGGTGCAGCTGCTGTAATTTTGGTCAGTGGCTGAGGGACTGGAAGGGCAGCCAGTTTCTTCACAGATTTTTCACTACCAAAAAGAATTTAAAATCAATCAAAAATGTCATGTCTGTGACCAAAGTCAGCAGACACAGAACACACATTCTCAAAAGCAATGAAATGCATCCAATGTTTGTTGTTGACTAAGTATTACAAACGTGTAACTGCTGGAGCTACAGACACTTGGCTATTACATCAAAATCCTGTCAAGCAACACACTCCCTGAAAGGGATCTGCTTCAAGTCAGCTTTTCAGAGACAAATTACAACAGTCAGTTTTGGAGACATTCAACTTGTAAATTAACTAAGGAAGCAGACTAGGGAATCACTGGGTCTGATCCCTTCAGTCCAGGGTGTTTTTATCCAAAACACACACACCTACTTCAGATTTGCCAGCCAGGCTCAAATGCTCACAGCTCCTGCAAAAATGCTCTTTTTCACTCCATGGCATGGATCAGCAGGGTGTTAAAGAGCCCATGTGTGTAGAAGTCTCTGGGTTCACATCACCCTGTGGAACATTTAAAGGGTGAGGCCACCGCACGGGACAGCAGAGTGAGGTGCTGGTGACTGCATCCAGCACCCACAGTGCCAGACAGGAATAGAGATTGTTAATTTCTCCTCTTCTGATGAAGAATACCTGCCCTCATCCCCTGCAGAACACGGGATTAATTGTGTGCAAAGTCACACTGCAAGAACAATCCCTGTGCTAGTGAGGCTGCTGGCGTGTGTCACCAAACCAGCCCTGCAATGTGCACTGGGAGGGTGTAAAGTCATGGCTGCAGGGGAGTGTGTCCTCAAAGGGCTGAACCCTCTCAGCTGAGGAGAAAAAAAACCAACCAAACAGGTCAATAAGGTACAAGAAGTGTGGCAAAGGGGATCATTCTGTATTCTGGAGAACTCAGGGGGATTCCCATGAGGTAATTTCTTTGCAGGTCACCTTAAAAGAGGTGACATCACTACAGTGTTGTGTCATCCTCCGACGTATCCATCATTTACTGCTTATTACAGGAGTTTGTGTAATAGCAATTTCAAGCATTTAAAAGAGGAGTGTTGGCATGATCTGTGGAACCAACAGTCTCACAGCTGTAGCACTGTTTGAACTTGGCACCAATATTCAAAGTAGATGGGGCTGAACCATTTCTCTATTCTAAGGCTGTTCTCTACTGTCCTAGTAGAGGAATGGATGAAACTTTCCTACAGCTCCTGCAGAAACACCTGCACATGCAGAACATGTAAAGTGTAAATCATGCATGTGTTTAAAAAAACTCATGTACACATGATGGGGACCTTGACATGGCACTTAGGGACATGGTTTAGTGGTGGACTTGGCAGTGTTAGGTTAAGAGTTGGACTCAACCTTAAGGGTCTTTTCTAACCTAAATGACTCCATGTTAATACTTACAGATACCTGTGCAGTTTAGCTTGGATTTAATAAGTGAAAGTGTCATCATGTAATTAAATATGCAAAGCCACACGTGGGTCATGTTTTGCATCTTCCATTTCTTCCTTAAACTGTTAACCAGGTCAGAAGGGTCTGACTGAGGGGTTAGGCTACTGTTTGGAGACTTTTCTGCACCGTGTTATCACAAGGGAGAGGAAACCTTACCCTTTACCAGCAGGTGGTAACAACTCCCCTTTGGCCTTGGCAAGCGGCTTGTGTGGAGACGGGGTTGGAGAAGGAGAAGGTGAAGATGAGAAGGATCGTGACCTAAAAAGGAAGGACACATCCCTCAGCTCAGCCTCTGGCACTGCAGGAGTGGCTTCCCATGCATTTAGCCATTGCTCCTGCCTGCAGCCAGTGACCACATCCCAGGAACTAGTTCCTGTGGGTCTGAGTTGATCCTAGTTTTTATGTTTGGACTCTGCTCAACAAAAGCAACTTCTGTGAGCAGAGCAGTGGCAGGCACAGAAACCAGGAAGAAGTAGGGCTGGCTGCAAGAGAGGCACACTCCTGGGTACTCCACACCAACATCCAATGCTTCCCCCACGCTCACTGCATTTTCTCCTTAGGGAGAGAATTCCTTCCTACAGGAAAGTAAGTGGAATTTTGGCTTACAAGTTCAGCACGATTTGTTTCAAGCTGCTCTAGGTAACTCCTAGTGCAGTCCACAAGCCTATAAACAGCAGCAGCAAAGCAAAAAATAAACCTTGGGAAAAAGACACCAAAAACAATCTAACTGGGTATCTGTAATTTCTGGAACACAAGGAGAAAAATCATGTGGAGTATATCAAAGCCAAGAGATCAAAGGGCTGAAGCTGTTTCTCAAGATCAGGAGTGACCAAAGAGACAAGGCTCTTGCCCAGCACGCCAGATGCTGGTATTCAAGTGATTCACCCACTGCCAAGACTGGAAGTACCCTTCTTGCAGGCTCATACTTCAGAGCCAGACACCATGGTGACTGGCTTGGGAAGGACATTTAGGCACCTGGGTGTTCCTCACTCTCCCACCTTCACAGAGAGGCATGCTAACCACTGTGTGTCACCCATGCCTGGCACTGTCCTGCCAGGAACAGAGCCTGAAATGGGGTGGGGGGAGGTCAGCCTGCTCCCCAGACACAACCATGCTGGCATTGAGATCAGCTCCCACCTGAGCCTTTCCCAGGAGAAACCACATCTCCCAAAGTGACACTGTGCACTCCCATCAACTGTGTGATCCACTCTGGGGACCTGTGAGTTCTCAGCTCTGAAGAGGTGTCTATCCAGGGAGCCAGTTCTCCTGCTATGCATATTCCAGACTTGGGAAACTGTCTGCAGGGGCAAGGAAGTGGCAGAGCAATAAACATGCCTCTGTTTAATCAGCATGGGACACTGAATTGCTGCTTTGAAGAGTCAGAACTATCACGAGGCACAACTGCATGTGCTGCTTTAATAAAGAAAAGTGATTTGCCTCTTAAAATAGAAAATCCAGTGCAACAGAAAGGAGATGCCAGTAACTTCTTCCAATCACAAAAGGCAAATAATAGCAATGTTGACCTCAGCTAGGCTCCTACAACTGCACAGCAACCACAGGCATGGGAAACAGCCCAGCCCCACCAGGACCATACTGGTGGGTGGGGGGTACTGGGGAGAGAAGGGGGTGGCTGACAGATCTGCTTCATTCCACCACCAAACCCTCAGGCTGCCTTGCAGGCTGCTGTACTTCCCTCACTCAGGAAAGTGCTTTGGATGCTTTATTTCAAGAGTTAGCCATTTGCCTGTAAGCAGCAGCAAAAGCAGCTGCTGGCAAGTGGTTGGAAAGCAGTTTATCCCATTACTTTGAAACCCAAGGAGCTGTTACCTGGACCTGCTGCCTGAGAAAGAGCTGTGTCTTGAGGAGCGACTAGAGTAAGAGCTGTAAGAAGATGATCTGGAACGAGACCGCGAGGAACCTGACCCAGAGTAGCTGGATGAACGAGAAGAGGACCTGAAAGAAAAATATTCAAATTCAGCACCTCTCGAGAAGTCCTCTGAGACCAAGGTCTTGTTTCCAGTACACTCTTCCCAAGTTCTCAAACACTGCTCAATAAATTACCTGCCCGCTCTTTGATGGGCTGCCAGGACTATATCCCTTCCTCAGTCCTCAACCCCACCATCTCTTTTAGAAAATATCCTGCTGTTGCTACCCACTTTGTGCCCATGAATAGACCCGCCCCCCCCTCCTTTAGCTAGTGGACTTTCCAGCCCTTTTTGGGAATTCCTTCCATGCAACTTTACCCCTTTTCACCAGACAATCCCTGATAGGTTGGGTCACAAGGGAGAAAACAGAAAAATCTCAGGTGCAGTGATCCCAGCAAGAAAAGCTATCTGCTTCAGGAGGGCTTTGGCTTTTAGATCCGTATCTTCAATTCAGTGTGTTCCTCATTCCACTCTGATACTTTTCCCCCCTCTTCTCAGGAGCTTCAAGTTCAACCATTTAAAGAAAACTGATCTGGCTTATGCCTCAACTCTCCAAGATTCAGGGCTCTTCTTTCTGGAAAGTGTTTTTTATTTAATTGAATCACAGAATCATTAAGGTTGGAAGGGATCTTAAAGATCAAGTTCCCCCCCCCCTGCCACAAGCAGGGACCCCGACCACTAGATCAGGTTGCACAAAACCTCATCCAACCTGGCCTTAAAAACCTCCAGGGATGGGGCATCAACAACCTCCCTGGGCAGCCCATTCCAGTTCCTCACCACCCTTAGAGTGAAGAATTTCTTCCTAATATCTGACCTAAATCTCCCCTCTCTCAGTTTAAAACCACTTAAAACCCTTGTCCTATCACTACCTTCTCTGCTGAAAAGCCCCTCCCCAGCTTTCCTGTAGGTCCGTTTCGAAACAGCCCAGCCCCACCAGGACCATACTGGTGGGTGGGGGGTACTGGGGAGAGAAGGGGGTGGCTGACAGATCTGCTTCATTCCACCACCAAACCCTCAGGCTGCCTTGCAGGCTGCTGTACTTCCCTCACTCAGGAAAGTGCTTTGGATGCTTTATTTCAAGAGTTAGCCATTTGCCTGTAAGCAGCAGCAAAAGCAGCTGCTGGCAAGTGGTTGGAAAGCAGTTTATCCCATTACTTTGAAACCCAAGGAGCTGTTACCTGGACCTGCTGCCTGAGAAAGAGCTGTGTCTTGAGGAGCGACTAGAGTAAGAGCTGTAAGAAGATGATCTGGAACGAGACCGCGAGGAACCTGACCCAGAGTAGCTGGATGAACGAGAAGAGGACCTGAAAGAAAAATATTCAAATTCAGCACCTCTCGAGAAGTCCTCTGAGACCAAGGTCTTGTTTCCAGTACACTCTTCCCAAGTTCTCAAACACTGCTCAATAAATTACCTGCCCGCTCTTTGATGGGCTGCCAGGACTATATCCCTTCCTCAGTCCTCAACCCCACCATCTCTTTTAGAAAATATCCTGCTGTTGCTACCCACTTTGTGCCCATGAATAGACCCGCCCCCCCCCTCCTTTAGCTAGTGGACTTTCCAGCCCTTTTTGGGAATTCCTTCCATGCAACTTTACCCCTTTTCACCAGACAATCCCTGATAGGTTGGGTCACAAGGGAGAAAACAGAAAAATCTCAGGTGCAGTGATCCCAGCAAGAAAAGCTATCTGCTTCAGGAGGGCTTTGGCTTTTAGATCCGTATCTTCAATTCAGTGTGTTCCTCATTCCACTCTGATACTTTTCCCCCCTCTTCTCAGGAGCTTCAAGTTCAACCATTTAAAGAAAACTGATCTGGCTTATGCCTCAACTCTCCAAGATTCAGGGCTCTTCTTTCTGGAAAGTGTTTTTTATTTAATTGAATCACAGAATCATTAAGGTTGGAAGGGATCTTAAAGATCAAGTTCCACCCCCCCTGCCACAAGCAGGGACCCCGACCACTAGATCAGGTTGCACAAAACCTCATCCAACCTGGCCTTAAAAACCTCCAGGGATGGGGCATCAACAACCTCCCTGGGCAGCCCATTCCAGTTCCTCACCACCCTTAGAGTGAAGAATTTCTTCCTAATATCTGACCTAAATCTCCCCTCTCTCAGTTTAAAACCACTTAAAACCCTTGTCCTATCACTACCTTCTCTGCTGAAAAGCCCCTCCCCAGCTTTCCTGTAGGTCCGTTTCAAGAACTGGAACAGCCATTGGTCTCCAGGCTCGACAACCCCAGTTTTCCCCCACAGCATCACCATGCTCTTCCTGGAATGGGCCCATCTCATCCCTCCAGCACCTCTGGAGTGAAGAGGCTTCAATTTTCAGATTTTACAGCTCTTCCTGCTCCTGTTAAGGTCAGTTTTCATTTAAATGAGCTACTCATCATCTAGACTGCTTCCAAGTCTAGTCCTCTGAAGAGTGGTTTATCCAGGGACCTGTCTTTCCTTACCCCATAACAGATCACATCCACATTCATGTGCCCCCTTTAGCTCCCATCTCACCACCTACACGCGTCCAAAGCTGTTACTAAGCAGCAAAGCCTTGAACTGCTTTCCCAAACATCTCAACCCCCTTCCATGGCCAAGAAGAATCCCACAGCGTTCCCAGCAAGGCTCGGATGCGATGTGCTCTTTGCCTTCCCTCACCTGGAAGAGCCAGAAGCAGATGCTGAAGAAGCAGAGGTTTTTCGGCGCCTCCGCGCGCGGCTGGGAGAGACAGAGACCCCCAGCTTCTTTTTGGGGGACTTGGATCGGCGCCAAGGGTCCTTCCACTCATCTGCTCTCTTGGACTGAGTGGTGGCAATTGCAGCTGCCTCCTTCTCCTTCTTTGGTGGCTCAGGCTGACGGCTGGAAAACAAGAGGATTTAACTAGCTGGGACTTTTTTTTCTTTTAATAGAGTAAAGCCAGCAGAAACACAGGCCAGGGAGAGGGTCTCAGAAATTCATCCTTCATACCAGTACTAGCTCCTCACCTCCCCTGCAGGGCATCCAGCATCATTTTGGGGGAGGATGCAGTGTTACAAGTACTTTCATTTTGTACATCACTCACTACAAGCCTATCAAAACCTGTAAATTTTGGCAACTCTTTGGTTGCACTGGCCAGGCAGTGAGTGCCCTGCCAGCTGACTTCAGCTCTGGCTTTTGGACTCGAAGGAACAGACACAAGTGCATGTAAGAGGGAATGGGAAAGGTGATTCTTCCTCCACTAGAGCTGGAGCAACCGAGACCTGGTAGGCAGCCCCCAGTGCAATGAAAATACTAAAGAGAGCAAGATTAAGGACAGGCTTGGAGGATGTCTCAATCCAGCAAACTGCTGGAAACAGCCAGAGAAGAGATCCAGCCTCAATTACCCCCCTGGTTTCCTTATCAGAACAACACGTGGGACTGTGTCACAAGCCTTCCATCTGTTTTTACCCTCACAAAGGGGACAGTTACCTCATCAGCTGAGCACAAAGCAGTTTGTAATGGCTGTTTTATCACCGTATTATTATAAGCACTAGGTGCTTAAACACCATCAAACATGCTCTCCTGTTGTTGATAACCATGGAGATGTGAGTCAGGCTAGACACTCTCAATCCCCTCCCTCTTACTTGGGTTTCCCCTTTTTCGTTGGTTCATTGGGTGTCCCTTCTCCTCTACAACCCTCTGAAATTAATTCAGGGTTAACTTTTCAGTGTCTGCACCAGACAGCTCCTGAAGTGCTCCAGGATGAGTTTCTTCAGGCCTAGACTTTATTACCTCTCTTATCTAAGGGTGATTTAACTTGGGATTATTCCTTGCCCTTACTCTAACCTGCACATGACTGTTCAACCACCTGTTTCTAACCTTCTCCCTCAGGTTTTAGGCAAAGCTTGTGCTTGTTACAAGGTTTATGAAGTCTGTGGCACTCGAGTTACCAGCTCAATGATGAGCTTATTCCTTTCTCAAAATAATAAGCCCTCTCACTCTCAGAATTTGGGGGAGGAAAGGCACCTTCCACCGCTGGGTTCAGCCTGTACCACCCCATTAGTCACACGAGAAGCAACCACTCCCCATCCAACTGCCTCTACCTTTTGAGATAAAAAAGAGCAACCTCCAAGTTTTCTAATAATTCTACAGACTCTGCTTCTTGCCCCAACACTTTTTCGACAGACAACAGGATGATGAAAGCTCTTCATTAGCAGCCTGTTCTGCCCTTTGAAGGCTCCACTAGTCACTAAGAAGTCTCACCTCCTCCTTGCTTGGCAGTATTAAAACACAGACTCAACACAGTTCAAACTCCCACGGCTTCTCATCTCTTCCCTGACTCCAGAACTTGTACACGTTGACTTTAAAACCCAGTGCAGCATCCTGCTCTTGCCCTGTCTTAGCTGATAGAACTACAGTCATTTGTCCCACGCCTGTCTTTGTATATAGAGAATTTTATGGAAGGAGAAACTCTCCCTTCATGTCCACCTCTCCCACAAATCTCATTTTAGCTTCAGAAGAGGATGCTGACGTATAAGCACACACAACTGCTGACTGCCTAGGAAACAGAGTCCTGAGCAGGGTTATGGCTCAGCATTATTCACCAGCATCTTCAGTTAGCATCATCACCCTTTCCAGCTCTGCTCCAACATACACTGCTTAACACCCCACACGGTGTTTGCAGTGGGTTGGTCTAGTTTTCCATGTTGTAGCCACAACTGTATCCAAGTATCTAATCACAGAGGAAGACATGACTGTGAATACAGGGTTGAGACAGATTGGACCTGTTATTTGTACTCTGATAACACTAAAGAGTCATAGCCAGGGTCAAGCTCTCCTTCCAGCAGATGTGGGGCAAACTCATTTTAAAACCATCTTAACCTCTGGCCTTATCTTCAAAGCAACTAAGTGCAAAGCAGGAAGAAAAAGAAGGTCGAGTGCAGCCTACACACCTTGCATCAGGCAGTGGCAGAGAGGAGGAGGACACCACCATGTGAGGATGCTCGTGAATAATGCTAGACCACGTCCCTGTGATGTCCCTTCCTGAGGGATGGCAGTCTGAATGCTTTGGGAGATGCAGGCAAATATTCAGGTGGGCAGAGAGGCAGTGTCCATGTCAAGACCTGGATAAAGCCTGCTGAGATGCTTTTCACTGCAGCGTCCATGATGGCAAATGTGAAGTAACTCACGAACAATCTTACCATTCTCCAGGCTCAGCTCCCTCCTGCAAGATTTTTAGAAGGAAAAGTCTCCTACAAAATTTATTCCCCATCTCTTAGAAAAAAACCAACAACTTGCCCACATCCACATCCAGGAGGAGCTGAATGGAAGCTGAACCTCAGCTCCCAGTCCACATGGGAACAACTCAGGCTGGACTCAACAGCTTGGGCGCGAGCTTGGAGCAAAGATGACTATGAAAGCAAATCTCATTACTTGCACCTATTACCTGGTTTGATGCAATTCTCTCTTGATGAAGTCACTTTCTGGAGGAAAGGTTTTTCTCCCCAGGAAAACCACAACTGAAAGCCTCATTTCTGGATATGCTTTGGCTTTTTGACTCAGCAGTGAACACATCACCACACTATGGCCATGAGACAGACGATGCGTGTGTCGGGACATTTTCAAAGCCTTTCCTCAAGAGTTGCCTGTGTGCCCAACATGTAGCATCACCAAATAAACTTGTTCAGCTTAATACAGGGGACTAGCATCTGGTGCCACTTGGCTCATCTCTTCCAGTGGAATTCAGGAGTCAAAATTGAAAGTAAGCCTGAGCAATTGGCAAGATCCTCACCACCCTCTTCCGACTGACATCTCAATTACACCCGCTATGATTTTAACCGAAGACACTGTTTGAGGTCGGCAGCCCACAAATTGATGCTTCAATCAAACTGACTCCTGCGTATGGACACTGTGCAGTCACTGGGATAAGAGCAGAGGAAGCCATAAGGCTTGCAGAGAAAAGCCTGCTGAGAAGAGGCAGCTGGGCTGTGGCTCCCAGCCAGAGCAGGCAGAAAGGCTGCCCAGAGCCACGCTGAACACGACAGCAGCTCCTGGTGCTGCACTGTGGGGCGGGCTGAGCAACGTATCCAACCCTGAGGAGGATCAGCTTCTCTCCTCATTTTCACTCTTACGACTGGGTCATTTCCCCTTCCTGCTTTGTGCTGGATCTGGTGCTTCTTGGAGCTCTTTGGGTGCCAACGTGATGCCTTCATTCAACAGGGAGAAGGGGGGAAAAATAAAATAGAAGCAGTTTCCTGCTGCATCAGCAGGTCCAACCAGCCTATGGCAGGGTTTGAACAACTGCAGGAGTGAAGAGAGAAGGGGAGCAGCCTGGCTGCTTTGGGGTGGCTGAGCCACCCGCTCAGCTCACAGCACTTCATACAAGGTCCTCCTCAGCCCAGCACAGTTTCCCAGGCTGGTGCAGTCCACCCTGCAATCAAATCTTTGAGAATTGACTCCCAAACTAGGTAAGCCAAAAGGTTAAAAGAAAAATGACCAAGGGGGTAAAAGAGACTGACAGGACAGACTGATCAAAAGCAGCTTAATGTCCCTGCGGAGCCCCAAGGAGCAGCATCCTGCATCACCAAGGCACAATCAAGGTCTGCAGAGCTTCGTTATTTCTGAAGCCCATTTTAACCTTCAAATAACTAAATGCTTTATTTTCCAGAACGACCACGTTCATGTAAATTTGGCTGGAATTTAATTACAGCAATCAAGCGGAGAACTGAAGCTGAACATGGCTTTGGCAATGAGAGGAGGAACAAAGGCAGCTCCAGCTGGCAAAGCAAACCACAGAGCAGGTCGGCCAGCTCCCCACTGCTCCGGCTCCCAAAGACACTCGGTTGGAAGCACAGCACAGAATTCAACAGGAATTTGGAGAAGGAAAAGCAGAGCTGCACGGCTCAAGTTTTTCTCCTCGTGTATTATGGAAAAAGATGCTGAAGCATTTTTGATCTGCGAGGGGAAAATGAGGCTGCTCAAAAGTGCTTCCTTCCCTCCCCTCTCCCGTGGGACGCGGCTCCCATGGGCAATGCAAACCTTATCACCCATGGTCACTGGTGACATCAACCTGGCTTCAGGGCTACTGTTTTGGCCAGCAGCTCCAACTCAATCTGCTGAAGGAGGAAAGTCCACTGAAGATTGAGAAGCCTGGTCGTTCCTTGCAGGAAAGTGGGTGTTGCATCAGCAGCCCTGGCACCAGTTCTCCTTTGGTGTCAGTGGAATTTTCCAGAGGAAGTGGTCTCGAGGAACAACTGGAGCCATGTGCCAAGGCAGCTGGGAAGGGACCTGCAATGGCTACAAAATCACCTCCAGCAGCATGCATGCACACTGGAAGGTTTTTTCCCATCTCAGCAAGATAAAGTCACTTGAGTGGCTGGCAAGGGACAACAGCTGCCAAAAGCCACCTCCATACAGCTAGGACAGAAATGCTGACCCTTTCAGCCAGTGCTAATTGATCTTGGTGAAATATTAGCAAAGGTTCAGCTCTTCTCAATACATTTTGATCTAAAGCAGAGTTATCAGCTGCTCAAGGAAAAAAAAAAGGGAAAAAAAAAAAGACAAGACCTTCTTCAAAGCCTGATGGGGAGAGGCTTTGAAATTAAACAGAGGAGATACAATCTGAACCTGCAGTATGAAATCATCACAGCAGGTAGATAAACATATCTGAGATGTGATCTACCCTAAAGGCTGAGCATTTGATGCCTTGAGAGCCTTCTCTAAATGAGAGGGACCCATGTGCAGTGTTCTGCCCCAGTCTTTGCAATGCTTTAATAAAAGCCAGTGTGGGAGATCCCTCCAGTCATTCCGAGTCTGAAATGCCAAAGAAAAATGCATTCCTGGAGATCCACATCTGAGTCACTCACTGCCCTTCTTCATCTTGATTTATGGTTACGAAACCTTCTCCTTTTACTGTGGAAGCGGAGGCAGAACCTCAAGAACCATCAAGACTAAAGGAAAACTCCAGTCAACAGAAATGGTTGGTGGAGAACTTGGAAAAGTTTTGCTGATTTGGTTGGTGGAGAGATTTTACTATCACTAGCTTCCCAAACAAACTGGGAGCATAAATGAAAGCAAAGCTGTCTAACCAGCTTCCACGGCTCCAGCTGGAAGCTGCACCACAAAAAAATGAGGATGTAAACAAGCTGTTAGAATGTTTAGCACTGTGGTGTTATCATACAGGTAACAGGTCTTCAGATTGAGTTTGGAGAGCAGCATGGGACATGTTCACAGAATCATGCTCTGGAGGTGGGGAGAAGGGAAATCCTCTTTGGGGTGACTCTGCAATGTGTGGCACTGTAGGCAGCACAGCAGGGCTGGTGAATGCAGGAGGAACAGAGGTTCAAGCCTAGGCTGGAGTCCATAAACCTCACTTCAGCCTGGGAAACCCAAAGGCCTGGGGCCATTAACTCACTTAACTCACTGCACCTAGAACTCACTGCACTG
Source organism: Chaetura pelagica (assembly GCF_000747805.2). NCBI lineage: Eukaryota > Metazoa > Chordata > Aves > Apodiformes > Apodidae > Chaetura > Chaetura pelagica. Next base: position 23,442 of record NW_009952441.1, on the reverse strand, counting down.
CAACCTAGAAGCTGCCCAGGGAATCACAGAACCATTCATGTTGGAAAAGACCCTTGGGATCACCAAGTCCAACCATCATCCCTACTCTACAAAGATCTCCCCTAAACCACATCCACCAACACCACATCCAAACGACCCTTCAACACATCCAGGGATGGTGACTCCACTACCTCCCTGGGCAGCCTGTTCTTTTCTTCCTAATGTCCAGTCTAAACCTCCCCTGCTGCAGCTTGAAGCCCACCCCTCTTGTTCTGTCCCTATTCACCCGTGAAAAGAGACCAGCACCAGCTTCTCTACCATGATCTTTCAGGTAGTTGTAGAGTGATGAGGTCTCCCCTCAGCCTCCTCTTCCTCAAATTAAACATTCCCAGCTCCTTCAAGTGTTCTTCATCAGATTGATTCTCCAGGCCCTTCACCAGCTTTGTTGCCTCCTCTGTCCTTGCTCCAGCACCTCGAGATCTCTCTTGAATTGAGGTGCCCAAAACTGGACACAACAATCCAGGAGTTGCCTCACCAGTACTGAGTACAGGGGGACAATCACCTCTCTACTGCTGCCGGTCACACTGTTTCTAATACAGGCCAGGATGCCATGGGCTTTCTTGGCCACCTGGGCACACACTGCCAGACCCTTTCCAGCCACACTTCCCCAGGCCTGGAGCACTGCCTGGCATTGTTGTGGCCCAAGTGCAGGACCTGGCACTTGGCCTTGTTGAAGCCCAGACCATTGACATTAGCCCAATGACCTAATCTATCCAAGTCTCTCTGTAGAGGAAGGTGCAGACAGCTGGAGAGCAAACCTGACAGAGTTTGCTTTTCCCCCTCAGTAGCTGATCACAGAGGTAAGACTCATTTCAGAGCACTCCACGGTTTTACTGGTGCCTGATTTGGAAGCAGGAAGAGCCCACAGTTGTCCATCCTGCCTGCTTTTCCTCCTGTGGCAGGACAAACAGGAACAAATGAAGGATTTCTCATAAGAAACAGAGGACATTTCCACAGGGAAAACCAAGAGAAGACAAACCCCACCAGCTTAATGCACCATCTTTATACAATGTGAGGAGATGCTGTTACCAAGCCCACCAAAACAGCCAGCCCTGGCTGAGCAACAGCTGCTTTCCTAGAGCCCCAACACTCAGAAACCAGGAAGCAGATCCAGCTGGCAGCAGGAGACCACCAGAAGCTGTCGGAAAAGGTGATGACAACCCAGGAACACTTTAGAACTACAGATTCTTCCGAAAAACAAGTTCAGTCAGTTTTTGATCACACACATCCACACACAATCATGAATCACTCCATTTGCATTCTCTTATTTTTGCCGCTCCTTTATCTAATCAACCTCATTCCAACACTTTCTAACTTGCAAGCCCTGGGTAACCTGCATTCATTGATTCTACACTCCAGGTTATCCTGTTCATTAACGTGCTCACCCCAGAGATTAGCAACCACCTATTACAAAGACAGCTTCAACCAGCTTGGAAAAACAATGCAAGGGTGAGCTCTGCTGAGGGAACATGTCCCCTTTTGTCCCAGGGTCTGCAGCACTATACAGCAGCTGTTAATTGAGGGCTACTGCCACCTCAACAGAAGCTGGAAAGAAGCACAGTGCTCCTTGCTGGAAGGCTTTCATGCAGGATTTATGATTTGCTACAGAAGAGGTGCCCTCTCTGATACTGCTTTACATTTCACAGTGTCCCTGCTTGCAGGTGTTATTTTTTAATGGCTGTATAAGTGCACTCTGTCAATAAGTCTTTAGCCCAGCTAATTTGCCAAACCAAATTTGTCTGTGCAGCTTTTAGGTCAGACTGCAGGACCAACTTTCTGGAGAACTGGAGAGAACAAGTTTCTCATGGACCTGCAGCATGGGATTGCTGCTGCTTCTTCCTCCTCACTTGGTGGACAACCACTCAGCGCTACCCCAGCCAACGGGGCATCAACACTGAGGCCACTGCTCTTGCCAGCAGGTCCAGTTCCTCAATGTCCCCCAAGCTTTGGAAATACAACCACTACCAGGTCCCACGATACTGACTGCGTTGCTTAATGTGCTCCTGAAACAATCAGATTCCCTTGGATGATGGCAGGATAAAGACCTATGCAACAAGAGAAGGATTAAAGCAAGTTACTGTCTCTGTGTGCACAGCTAAAGGCCAGCAGCCCAGGTAAGAACATCTTGCACTGCTCTAAGTCTCTTCAAATAAAATATTTCATGGCACTTTATCCCTGAAATACTTTGCACAACAGTGAGCTAGACTGCCAAGATAGAGATATAAAGCAGAAATTTTGTACTCAGCAAAATCAGTCACAGCCTGGGGCACCAGAACTTGTTCTGGAGCTGGGGAGCACAAGGACAGAGAGCCAAGTTATCCCTCTAATTGATCATAAAGTGTCCTGGCTTGTTTAAGTGTTCGATGCCTGAGGAGGGAAGAGGAGGAGGAGGAGGAACAGTTTCACTAGCATTGCAATCTCAGATTATAAACTTCTTGGAGTGTTCACCTTGAGCTTGGGGAAAAAAAATAAACAAACCCAAAGCACAAAGGAGCAATTGCAGACTCCTTCAGGAACTGTCCAATCCACATGGGACAATCCTACTCAAACAATGCAGAGTCTTCTTTTAAAAGATTCAAGGAGAAACACTTGCCACCAAGTCTGTTAGGGTCTTTGTTGTTAAATTCTAATCCTACCTCATCTGTAGCAGGCAGTGATGCCAGAAAGTCCTTTGGCTTCCCTGCTTTATCAGCCTTAACTGCTTCTGTGTTGTTTGGAGACCAGATTAAACCTTCCTGCTCCCATTATAATGGAAAGGGAATTTGTTTTCATGTTCCTGGCTATTAGCTTCTCCAGTTTTCTTTCATCCCTCTCCACTCCGTATTCTGTATGTCAGTTTGCTCTTTCCTCCAGCCTCTCTCCTTGAGGGAGCTCTTAAGCTGATGGACAGACCAGCATCTACCTGTAATTACAGACATCCTCAGCTCTGCCTTTGGCAAAGCTCCTCATGGGTTGCACAATCCCTGTGGAGCAGTTTTCCAATCTCCCCAGCTCATTAGTGAGGGCAGAGCAGGGCCGCGTGGGCTCCGGCTGGAAGCGGCGCAGCCTTTGGTGCAGGAATGTTAACGGGCAGCTGCCTGCATCCTGCTGTGAGCCAGGTCACCACACAACACCTGGAAAGGCCAGACTTGCCAAAAGCTGGGATCCAGCCATTAGGGAAAGCCCAGAGTCTATAAATAGCCCCACAGGTGAGCACTACACAACTGCTCTGCATCCTGCTGCCCAGGAAACACGAGGCAGTCACAAGCATTTTACACATTAAACAAACTCTGGAGCTATTTTATCCCAAGGTGCCAAACCTGAGCCTCTGCCCCATGGCACGAAGGTATTTGGAGGAAAGGTGAGCAGGCCCCAAGCAAGGTGCTGCCACCAGGAAGTTTGGGGCCTGTCAAAAAGGTGATGTGGGACAGAACAGCAGTGCCTGGAGCCACTGCACGTGGCCAATCTGACCCAGCCTTTGAGGGAAGGTAGTGGAGGAAACACAACCTGCTGGAGGAGGCAGGTCTTCTCCAAGGAAAAAGCAGTTAAATGATGCTTCCACTTTGTTATAAGGCTTTTATTTTCTTCTTAAAAAAAAAAAGGACCCTTATTTCTGCAGTTCAGTTTGCTCTGCAAATATCCATCCACCTCTAAGTGCTGTAGAAAGAGGGTTCATGTGGACACAGGTTCCAACAGCAGGCACTGAAGTCCCACTAAGGGTACTTGAAGAGCTGCCTCAAACAGTGAAGGGCTTGGGGCTTATGGGCAAGTACTCCCAGTAATTCCACTCTCCTCCAAGAGGTGATACTGTGTGTAGGTGATGACCTAAGATTTTTTTTCTTTAAGATTTTAAAGCTTTCCACTAAGTAGTAGCTCCCTATGCAAGACAAGAAGTGCAAACCCTTCTTGCCACCAACCTTTAAAGCCCCACAGACATGAAGGCCAAGGCAAGCCCTCCTCTGTCCCTCCCTCCCAGCTCCCTGCCTGGCCCCACAGCCAGCAGTGCTTGTATTGCAGGCCAAGCCTGGGGACACTTCCAACAGCAGATTCTCTACAATCCATCTCTAGAAATTACCAGACTTAAAACAAAACAAAACAAAAAGCAAAAGAGGTGCATTAAGAACTACTTTTAATTTACCAAGTTTTGTCCTAAGAAGCCTGCTCTGGAGATGCAAGAGGCACCCACAGCTCCTCAAATTGGTGCTTATGTCAGAGGGGGCATGGGGGGAAGGAAGGAAGAACCTGTATCCACAAAGCATATAATGTTATCAACACTGTAAATCATGGAATGGTGAAGGTTGGAGGGGACCTTAAAGATTATCAGGATCCAAACCCCCAGCTATGAACAGGGACACCTCCCACCAGACCAGGCTGCACAAGCCTCATCCAACCTGGCCTTGAACACCTCCAGAGAGGGGGCATCAACAACCTCCCTGGGCAACCTGTTCCAGTGCTTTCCTGCCCTCATGGGGAAGAGTTTCTTCCTCATATCTAAGCTAAAACTACCCTTATTGAGTTTAAAATCATTACTGCATGTCCTATCACTCTCTGCCCTTGCCCAAAATCCCTCCCCATCTTTCCTGGAGCCCCTTCAGGCGCTGGAAGTTGTCCTAAGGTCTCCCCAGAGCCTTCTCTTCTCCAGGCTGAACAACCCCAACTCTCTCAGCCTGACTTCATAGTAAATCCCATCTCTTGGCTCACAGGGATGGTTACCAGGGGTGAGATGGATCCAAGACTGGTGAACATGGCTCCAGCTCCTACCCAGCAAGCCTTGGGCAGCACTGATAGCGAAAGCTCTCCCACAAAGCCCTGCCCTGTGACCCAGGAGAACCAAGGGAAGGAAAACCAGCCCTAGTCACAGCAAGCCTGGTCACTGTGACTATTCATGACTAACACCTCCAGCTGCCCATCAGCTGATGTCACTTTCATCACCATCATCATCACATGGTTCTGGACAGCAAGAGCTCTTCCCACCACTATCCCAATGACAGCCCAAACCGACAGCAAATGTGGTAATTAAGGTGCACAAATTATGGTTGTAAGTGAGAATTATAATTAAACTCAGCGTATCATTAAAAACATTCCTGCAACCACTGACACTGCCACTGCACCACAGACATCTTCAAACTGTTATGAAACTGTGACTTCCTCTGGGAAAAAAGGGTCATCATCAAAAAAATCAGCTTTCCTTCTATGCAAATAAAAATTCTGGGTCAGATTCAAGACTGAACTCTGCTCCCACCCCAAGCCACACAATTCCACCTGGCACCTCATTCTGAGCCTTCTTACTCTGCGTCCTTTATTAAAAACACACTCTTCCTCATGTTTGTGATGTTTCATGCCTTCCTCTAGTGCTTGAGAAGCTACACAGACATCAAGCAGAAGGAGCAGCTCCAATATGCCCTGGGAAATAGCTTCCCTGCACCCCTCATGGCCCCAACACCCACATACACACACTCCTGCACCACATGTTCCTTGACATGCTGTCAGGAGACTCCACCTGCTGCTCCTTCCCAGGCACTGACACTGCTCATCAGCTTTCCTGGAGATGTACTTCAGCAGG
>NW_009952441.1:8305-11897 GCF_000747805.2 Chaetura pelagica | reverse complement strand
AGCAGGAAATCTGCCACTTCTCTCTCATTCTGAACCAAGAAGATGTGATATTAGAGCTTCCCAGAAGACAAGTTCTATATTCAGCTGTGATATTTAGACAGTGCTTTACAAATATGCCTGACACCCGGCACACTGGTGAGCCACAGTACTTAACTAATTGACAGAGAAAGAAAACAGGATTCACTTTGGAAATTCCTAGACTTTGATTCATTTTTTTCTTTCACACAAGTCATAACCAGGATTTTCAGAAAAAATGGGCAGTCAGAGGCAAGACACCTAGCTCCACACTGCAATTCCTCTGTAACATGCCAAGGCATACAAACCCTTTACCTTTCTAGCCTCTTTTGGGAGCTTCACTTACAAATCTGCAGACACTTTTGCTATCCACAAACTCCCAAAGCAGCCCTGACTCTTGTCAAAGCCACAAAAGGAGCTGCCACCATCTGTAGGTCTCTTTCAGCACTGGGGACTCAGCCAACCACCCAAGACACACTCTAGCCTCAGGGGAACAGGAACATCTCGGTGCCTAGACAGCGGCTTTCCCTTCCTTTCAGCCTCAGGTTACACATGCCTGCTTCTTACTGATGTTTGAGCTCCACTTAGTGGCCAGCAAGGCTCACTTAAAGCCTTGCCTTCCTCTTGCAACTACCACTTTACGGACAATAGGGATCTTCTCCACTGTGACCCATGGATTTGTGATCCACTCTTAAACCAACACCAACTGAAGAGCCAAGCCTGAGTTCCAGCAAACACTTACCTTGGCAGCAGCGGGGACCGGGGCTTGGGCTTTTCTTTCTCCTTCTCACGTTCCCTGTCCCGGTCTCGATCCCTGTCCCGGTCCCTGTGTTGTCTGTCTTTTTCATCTCTCTTCACTCGCTCCCTCTCCCGTTCCCACTCTTCTTTCCGCCGCTGACGCTCCTTGTCGCGCTCCCGCTCCCGCTCTCGTTCCCGCTCCCGCTGGCGCCGCTCCCGTTCCCGCTCTCGCTCCCTCTCCCGCTCCCTTTCTCGTTGTCTGTTCTCTCGTTCCCTCTCCCGTTCTCGCTCCCTTTCCTTCAAAAAGAAAAGGCAAATCACCGTGGCACTGTGGTGACATCTCCCAGCAAAGCGGGCAGCAAGGCTCCCAAGTCTTGGCCCACAGGCAATTCCACACCCCCTTCCCTGTTAAAATAGCTGGGAATCACTGTGTGCTGAGCAGGCAGAAAGGAGAGAGGAACAACACACACTCATCACTGTTGTAATTGTCAGAGACAACAAAGATTAATTTGGATTCTTATTAAATAAATGCATTGGTGTTGACAAGTATTTACTCTCATTGCTAATCATGTTTGTAACGAGCTAATTCACTTTATAAACATGCACCAGGAAAAAGAATCGATGGCGCATCATGGGCAACAACAGCTCAGTTAGTGCACAGCTCCTGGAGACCTGGTCTCACAGCAAAGGGAAAACCACCCTAATGGAGGTGACAAATGCCACTGAGAAGCTCCCTGCTGAGCAGGACTTTCTTCTTGCCACTGGCTCTGCAGGCACAGCAGTTTGCACCAGGGCAAAAGGAAGCAGAGGGAAAAGGTTCACAGTCTGATTTTCACTGAGCAGCGTAGAGCAGGGCAACACCACCCGCTGCACCTGGGCCCTGGGCTGCTGCCTGGGCCCTCTCCTCCTCTGACTCAACCAACCAACGTGCAGCTCTGCCAGTGGTGGGACAGTCATGCCAGAGCCTCCGTCTGTACACAAAGCACACCTGCCCAAATCTAATCCTTGCTCTCTGTCCCAAGAAATAAGCAAACTGTCCCTCAGGTTGTTTCCTGGAAACTCCCTCCCTCTCCAGCACTTCCAAGAACGGATGCAGATGTGGCCGTAGGTGCTACACAACTGCCTGGTCCACAGAGGAGCAGCTGGTGCACATGAAGAGTAACATGCTTTTGCCTTCACCACCCTGAAACAGAACATCCTCCCATCCCTGCACCTCAGAGTGTGTTCTGTGCAGTAATTAACTCAAGATTTAACCATCTGTAAGATGAAGCATCTTGAATGACAGAATGGTAGAGGTTAGAAAGGTACTCTGGAGATCATCTAGTATAACCCCCTGCTAGAGCAGGCTCCCCTACAGGAGACCACACACACATCCAGGAGAGTTTGGAATGTCTTCAGGGATGGAGACTCCACAAGCTCCCTGGGCAGCCTGTCCCACTGCTCTGTCACCCTCAGAATAAAGAAGTAGTTTCTTATATTTAGGTTAAACCTCCTGTGCTTCAGTTTGTGACCATACATGAAAAGCCCCGTTTCAACCACTGCCTGGAAACGTGACAAGCACCAGAAGTACCTGGAAGAGAGTTGAAAGGAAAAGCAGAGAAAGGGGTTATTACCTTACTTACTCTGTAGTTACGGTATGGATCTGGGTCTGTGTACTGAACCCTGAAATTCTCATACTGCCCACCACGCCAGAACCGCTCTATTTCATAGTCATAATAGGGATCTGCATAGGGATCAAGCCTACAATGAAAAACAGGGCAAGTTAAAAAGGGAAATACAACCTCGTCACCACACAGAAATGCTACGGGTTCTAGGTCAGCTCTTGGTCACTGTGCACTGACAAGAAAAAAACACGTTCAACCCAGCACGACCCTACAAAGGGGTTTATTTCCTACATATCCCAAACAGTCTTTTGTAAGTGAAGTTTATCAGAGAAAAGCACAAACCTTTCTTGATAAACACACAAAAAAGGACACTGCGAACCAAATTCAGCCCTCAAATCAATGGGGTAAAAATGCAGAAGCACCAATTTGCTTTTATAGCCACTTCAAATGTAGGCAAATGTGACAGAGCATGTACTGCCTCATTGATTTAGAGCTGCATTTTCTGCCTGTGCACACACAGCTGATCCCAAGCACCCTCACATCAGAAGTGGAAAGGATGGTGATCTTCTCCTTCCCCACCACCAACGGTGATGGGTGCATCCTGGTGCCACCAGCACAGGCCAGGAGCTGTTGCTGGGTTTTCCAGTGGGAGAAGCTAAGCTTTGGGGCAGGCCAGCAAGACTCTGTCCCCAGAGCTGGAATTACTCCGTGCAACAGAAGTAACTGCATCTACCACTGACACTCTCCAGTGGAAAACAGGTGCTGAAAACCCAGCACACCAGGAACTGGCAGGCACATGGTGCAGTCTGCTCAGCTGCATCACTGTCTGTCTTTGTGGGGAGGAAAAGCATTTAAACCCTCCCCCCTCCTTAAATCTGCAACTTTTCCTCCATCTGATGATTTCCATTAACATTATTTGTGGTTTGAATTCATGTACTCAACAATATCCAATCCCTGCCAGCCACCTGGAGTGAAAACACCAGACCCATGGTAAAGATGGGAAGGTGGGTACAGGAAACAAGAAACTTCCAGGGCCACAGAGGAGTGAGTGGCAGAACTAAGATTATAAAGCAAGTGCTCCCAAATTCCAGATTATCCGTAATGAGACTCTTAACTTGTAAGTAAGAGGAATAAAGGGCATTTTAAGAAGTGCCAAATAATCTAAAGCAGGCTAAGGTGTTAGTGCTGCCCTGCCAGTCCAGCAGCTGCCTGGATTTCTTTCAGTGCTGTGAAAT
>NW_009952441.1:0-8260 GCF_000747805.2 Chaetura pelagica | reverse complement strand
AGGGAATCTTGAATAGGGATGCTCAGTTCAGCAACAAACTCCTGATGCCAATCAGACAACACTCTGGATTCAGCAACATCAGGTGTTCAGAGAGACACAAAATATCAAGCTACACCAAAAAAGAAAACACTTTTTAACCCAGCCTCAAGTCCAAATCTTCCCATTCCCTTCCTAGGACACCTGGGGACTTTTTTAGTCAGCTAAACAAGCATCACTGCTGTGCATTTAGATAATTCAGTGCTTACATCCTTAGGTGAATAAATCATATCACCCAAAAAGTCAAATACATCCTTTTGGTTAATACACCACCCACCAAACACACCAGATGGGACAGTGGTCTGTGGCCTGGGAAGTTTTAAGAAGTACAATGGAGAAAGGAAAGGGAATATTTTCTTACAGTTGTAACAATACTGGAATCAAAGACCTGCTTACCCATAGTTAATGTTTTCTTTGATGTCCACCTCCCTATAGTTTTTCAAAAAAGAAAAAGGGATTCATGAACTATTTAGACATCTTCATATGTCACAAGACAGTCCTGAAAGCATTTACTACCATCCCAGCTGCACCACCAGGGGTTAGTTTGCTGCAAGGTGTCAGTCTGTGCAGTAAGTGTGCATGTGAGAAAAAACACCATTTTCTAGATTTGCAGCAGCAGCAACTTCATAACTTTTGCATTTACACACAATGAAGATACTTTAATGGCACAGTCTGGTTATACACAAAGGTGCTTAAATTTTCAGGCATTTCATATGATTACTTTTTTTTTTTTAACACTGGCTACATGCAAGATACTTTTTTCCTTGTGGCTTTATGAGAAACCTAACACAACAATTCTTCCATCAGTGAGGCAGTGGCACAAACCAACTAGAACACTGATGCTAGTTTTATATGCATTCATAAAATAAAGATGCTCTTTGGTCAACCCACAGAGCACTGGTGGGAATCCATCCCAGGTGCCTTCTCAGAGGAGGAGAAAACCAAGATACAAATTGATTTCTACACAGGAAAAAAAATAATTAATGTGGGGCAACTGTTTTGTTACAGTCTGCAGAACTGAGTAGGCTCCTTTTGAAGACAGGGAAAGGAACTGCACCCCAGAGCAAACCAAAGACTATTGAACAAAAGCTTCACCTCCTACTTTTCAGGCTTTCTTTTACAGCTCATTTGTTCTAAAATAGAATCAAGCCTTGCAAATACTTTGTGAGTAGAAATAATCTATAATCTGTAGGTGTAGGAAGAACAGAGGATGAAGCAAGACAGAAACAGATATTCCCCTGTGTTCCTGCAGAATGCAGGCTTCTCTCTCAAAATTTTTTTCCCTGTCTATTTCTTGGCTCAAAAACTAATGAGCAAGTCTCTCCGAGCTGACTTAGTCATCCTTGCACCCTCTTCTGCCCATTCTCAGTCATGACAGGAGCATGCCTGAGGTCTCCAAACATTTTATGCTCTACCTCCTTAAAAAACAATTACCTGAACACTTAATTTTAGGATGTTTGTTTTGGCCCAAGCCAAACCCAGGGCAGCCAACAGGTTTGCTTTCTGACCAGTGTCTTACTAAACAGTTTATCTGGGACTGGTCAAGATGTTTGTTAAGACCAGCTGCTGTGTCAATGGCTTTGCAAATAAACACCCAGCTGGCTGAGCCCATACAACTGCTGTCCAGAAGCTCCTGGAGGTTGAACACACTCCAACTTTGCAGCCTCAGCTTTAGCATTTTAAAACTCTCATGGGCTGGAATAAGAAAAACAAGAGGGGAAAAAAAGTTGGAAGAATGTACTGGCCTGAGGTAGGCAACACAACTAGAGAGTGTTCTTGAGGGACCAGTGTGCCAACACCACTGGAGGCAGAAAGGTCTAAAGATGACTGTGAAGGAGGGTAGTGCTGAACTGGAGTGAGTGGAGGCAGCTCAAGTTTTTATCTGGTGTACACACTGCTTCATGGAAGCTGTTTCCCCTTCCTGAGGTAAGCATTCCTCCAGTGTGGAGGAACAAGTTAACTGCAGACTGCCACAGTGCACTAGGTTTCCCACCCATCTATCCACACAGCAAAACCAAGACAGCAGCTTACGCTGGATCTCGGACGTCTCTGGTGATGCGGTAATTCCAGTCGCGGAAAAACTCGTTCTCTTTGTCAAATTCACGCTCGTCTTCTCCAATAGTCACAGTGAACCTCTTCTCCTCAAAGTCAGGCTCCTGTTCTTTCCTCATAGTTGCCTTTTTCAATACCTGTCATGATAGAAAAATAAAAATATTGTAAAGAGAGAAGATTTCTGAGGCCCAGAGAAACTGCAGAATTAAAAACCCTCCCCTTGGAACCTTCCACGTGCTCTGCAACTAAAAGCACCTTCTTCTGCCCAAGTCTTAGGAACTTGCAGGATGCTGGACTTTTCCTGACATAAAACATGTATTTTGCTATTCCAACAGCTCAGAACAGCAGCAGACAGGCAACAGGTGTCACACATGCTGACTCCATTTTCTGCCATGATCAGACACACAGATCCTATAGGTGCTAGAGAAACAGGGACTGAAGTAAAGGAAACTGGAGCAGCTTTAAAACTTCTGTTTTGTGGTGGGTTTGGCTCCAAGATGTCTGATCAGGTCAGGGCCACAGATTCTCCCTAGCTCCTGTTAATATAAAAAAAACCAAACCTGGATGCCAGATCCTCCTGACTGTACAATAAAAGTGATTGACAATAAAATGTGGTTAACAGGTTAAAAGGCAAAAGGAAGGCTCCTTAAAAAGAGCAAGACACAACACGCTGCAAAAAGAGCTCTCCCAGCATCCTGCTCCCAGTGAAACAGGCCAGTGGCTTTTGGAGACAGCCAGCAAACTTCCTGAGAACACCACTTACCTCCTTAGCATGGCGGAGTCCTCTCTCCCAGGCACTTTCTGTTGGAGGGTCTGGAGGGGGTGGAGGTAAGATTTCATCAACAACTGGCCCTCCCTGTTGAACAGGAGAGCAGAGGAAGGAGACAAGACACTCAGAATTAGTTTTCAGTAGCAAACTCCTGGTTTTTACCCCAGAGTACCTCCAGATACTCAGAAGATGTATCAACATGACATGAGCTGGGACACACTTGGAAAGCTATTCACCTCTATTAGCAACTTCAAGACCACCTTTTAAAAACCACGTGTCCAGTAGATGTACTGAATTTTGCTGAAGTACTAGCTCAAAGAAAAAATCTTCACTTCTCCTCCAGCAGGAGACAAAAGCTAGGTGCAGAAGCCATAAATTCACAGGAATGATGTCCATACCCAAGGGTTGGCTGGCATCAGGGGGTGAGGGCCCATAGGAGGAGCACCATTTGGGGAGAAGGGCTCAGGCTTGGAGATCAAGGAGTAGTTCCCTTTGTCATTCACGCCAGGGTGAATAAATCGACAGTTCATGCCCCAAGTGCAGTGACCTGTGGAAATAACAGCTCTGTTAGACCCCTGGGAGGCCTCCAGCAAGCATTTGATCAGCCCCACAACCATTTAAAACCCATCAAAGAACATTGCTGTTTGAGACACCTGACTTTTCTTCCCTCCAACTTGTTGAGATTTACCTGTTTTTGTATACGTGGCAACTTGCCACCTCCCACCTTCCCAGGGATGACAAATAGATCCAGTCACAGCTGGATGAACGTACAAGGACCTTATTACAATGAGGAGAGGGGAGGGATGGATGTACACACACCATCAAGAAAATGCAGTAAAAAGCTGATGAGCTTTTCAGGTCTTATTAATGACAAACACTTTCAAGTCAGGAGCTTTACCTTTTACAGAAAACATTGACTATGACCTGACGGCAAGGAAAGCATCATAGCTCATTCAAAATAAACAGCTCTCTGGTGAGGCAGGAAGGACATCCAAGCTTTTCCCTCCAGCTGACTCCACCGGCTTGCCAGCACAAAGCAGGAAATGAGACATCACTATGGAGGCCAGCAGACAGATCTGAAGCTGCTCATCAGCTTCAGGTACCATCCCCAAGGAAACGGTAACTCATGGGTCTCAAACAGGATACCAAGCTAATTCCCAATTTTATTTTAGTTTGCTTTAAAATAAAACCCTTTTTTTTTTCCTTTTCTTCTGGCAATCCACTCAACATCAGGCAACAGACACCTTGCAGATTTCCCAGGAGACACCACAAAGCCATTGCTCGTCCTGCCTAGCTTGGGCAGCACACATGGATTTCAGGTCTGGAGCAGCTAATGCTGCCATGGATCTCAGCTGGCAGGGAAACATGTCAGAAATTCACACTGGAAAATACTCCTCATCAGATTAACCATGAGCTGGTGTTCTCAGTCAGAGGTAACACTGGATGCTTTTGTGCTGTCAAATATCATGGGAGCACAAACCCCTCTGCACAGGGGCTGAGGGAGCAACAGATCCTCCCTCAGTGCCTGCACACTGGGGCTAAGGGCTGCTGGACACCTACACCAACACTTACTGTTTCTACCAAGGTGTCAAGGGAAAGGAATGACCAGCCTAACAAGTAAGGGGCCCTGCTGCATATGTCAAGGTGGCTGCTCATCAAGCTACTTCACTGAAGGCTTTGCAAGCAAGTCATTCATGGCACTGGACAGACACTGCCAGGTGAGTGCTGCTCAGACACAGCAAGGACTAAAATCCAAACATATCCAAGGTCCCACATGAGCAGGGCCTGATGTCCCTGGTGGCAAATGAGCCTCTAAGGGGTGAGCAAGAGCAAGTGTCAACATTATCTGAACCCATGTCAAATCAAAGGAAAACAACTGTGGCAGGAGATCCTGCAGCCTGAACTTTGACTCAGGCAAATATTTCCATGTTGCACAGAGGTGAACGTCACACCAGGGACTCAGGAACAAACACCTCTCCATGCCGAGGGACTTCCCTGTTCCACCATCATCACCAACATGTTTGTGTCTCACTACAGGCAGAAAACTTGATACCAGAAGATATACAGGAAGCCAAGGTCATGGTATCTGATGGTCACGTCTCTGGAAACCCCCTAAGCAGTCCTTACGTGGCACATGCCACTGATGCAAGGAATGAGAGACTCCACCCTGGTCTCCACCCTCCTTCTAATTTCAGATTTTCATAAATTGTTTCAAGGGAGATTGTAAATAAAACCAAGTACATAAGCAAACATGAAGTGAGGTGAAGCCGAAGGTGAAGCAGGTGAGTTATAATCAGTTTAAATAAGAAAACATTTACAAAACCTACTCTCTATACTAAAAAAAAAAAGCAGGATACTCTAAGAAGGTTGTTGTGCAGTTGCACAAACTCTGGGGAATGTCCTATTAAGAATTATAATAAAATAAATACAGTTGGTTAGATTTAAAAGTTTCAAGTCTTTGGCCTCATTCTTCTTATGAATAAATAAGAAACACTTCTTATGATTTCCCACCCCACTTCTTTCCACCCCAGGCTGACAATCCCAGCCACCTTTCAGAAACATGGTATCTGACACAGCATGGAGCAATCTTCCCTCTTGAGATGAAATCCTCTGTTTACATGAGGATTATTTTTCATTCCAGCTAAGTATTTCCCCAGCCCAGCAGAAGCCACTGGCACATCTCACCCTGTCAGGTCCAGTGTCACCCTCGAGCACATCATCTTGCTGTGCTTTCTGGGCTGCCACACACGATGGCAATGTGATGTGACATCAGTCTCTACGACAGAGAAACAGTATTTCTAGTCCTATTTTCAACCTTAAAGTTTTAGATAATGTCTTTTAGTAACTAGGGAAGTGGGTAGGATATGGGATTGCAAGAAGCAATTGGCAAATCATGAGCTTGGTAAAACATAATGAGCATTTGCCATTTTTCTGTTCCACAGAATAACCTCTAGGCAACACCTGGCTGTTACATCAGCCCAGGCAGTTTCATTCCATGCTGCTTCAAAAACAGCAGCCAGTTTTCCTTCATTTGCTTCTACCAGGCTCACCATACCAGGGCAAAGCAATTTTTGCATAATGCCTCTATGCAAATTGAGCACCAAGGAAGAGAAAGGTGATACTGAGGACACCTGGGGCAGAGGTTATCATGTAGACAGGAGCTTCACTGGTACAAAACCAAACAAGAAACATGACAGCATCTCTGGTTTTCCTCTCACCACGACAGCCTGTTGTGGGAAACTGTCATTACCTTTCATAAAGAATCGGCAGGTGGGACGTGGCCTCACTTTTCTGTCGTTGGGGTCTTTGACTTCTCCTTCTTCTAAGTCATCATCCTGGAACAGACAGACAAGCTGACATTTCACGTGGTGCATTTTCGGCAGCGACTTGACATTTCACAATATGGTCAAATATCAGTCACTGAAAACACACCCTGGAGCAAAACACAAGAGAAAAGCAATATAAAGTTACAATAAATACCCCTGAGCATCTTCACAACATGCTGCTACAAACAGGAAGATGCATCAACTTCAGTGTTTCAAAGGTGGCTGCAAACCCCTGCAGGCATCAGGGACATCTGGGTACCACACCACAGATCAAGGTTTCAAGCCGCAACGTTTTACCCAATTAGATGCTTAAGGGCTCAAAATCAACAAGGATGATGGATTCAGCTCCTGTGCCTCAGCTGGGTGAGGCTGGCTGGGTATCTGCAGCTGCTAGCATGTGTGAGGCAGTCTGAGGAAGCTTCATGTTCTTTTGAGGCAAATGAGCTAAATGGTGTGAGCTGTCCTTCCTGCAGGCTGACAGTGACCATGGCTGGGACAGGGTAATGCCACCACCCTTCAGAGCCTTTAAAGTGGCCTGTTCCCTGCTCAGCACTCATGGCATCCCTGGTTAGTTCAAGCCAATTCTTCTCATTTGTTCATTTAAAATATGTCACGGTATCTCCAGAGGTTCCTTCCAACCCCACCATTCTATGGTTCCTGCATTAACACCATAACCCAAGGCAGACACTGCACACCCATAGCTCAGGGGCTGAGGGGTGGCTGCTATTACAACACTTGATTATAAAATGCTTCCCCACCATGCTGGGCAACAATCTCACACATCAACTTCTCAGGATAAAAAGTCATATTTATTTCTTCCAGTCCTCTCTGGAAGCAACTTGACACCTTCCCTTCTACTCCTCAGCTCCACACAGGAGCTGTGAATCAGCTCTAACAAAACTCCACATTACCCCCAGACACAGCAGTCTCAGGAAGAAATTCTAAGAGACAGAGGTTGCTTCAAAGATTAAGAACCATGGGGGATAAGAATGAAATAGAGAGTCAGGAAACACCTCCAGAAGAAGCCTTTGTCCTCTAGGGAAAAAAAACCAAAAAATCTTCTCTGGCCTCATTAGTTGAAAAGTCAAAAGGAGCTAAAAAGAGGTGGTAATGCAGAAGGCAAAGACATACATGGCCAGAGAGCTGTCAGAAGTTGGCAAGGAAATCAGTTATTTATCCTAAAGGCAGCCTGGCCTTCCCTCCATCTGCCTCTGCTTCTCCACCACAAAAGTTTTCAGCATATGAAACACATCTGAAGAGGGAGCATCTAGTGGAGGCCTCCCCTTTGCATGGCAGTTGCAGCAACCCTGAGCCAGTGACAGCAGTCTTCTACATGGAAAAGACTAGGAGAGTTATGTACTTTGATCAATTTAGCAGCTGGAAAGGAGGAAAAACCATCACTCGGCTGCAGACAAAGGATGAACAGCAAGATGGGTTACCAGCCTCTCCTGCTGCACTGCTCAGGGCAGCACGAGGAGAGCTCCCCTGAACAAGAGCAGATTTTAAAGACTACGTGTATATTCTAATTAAAACCTGCCTTTATATTCCCCCCCCCCCCCCATCACACTGCAAGACAGAGCTCTGAAAGCAGAGCCAGCCACAGAGGTTTCCCAGTTGCCCCCCAGAGCTGGAGATGGCTCCTGGCCAGGCGTGACTGGCAGAACCAGCCCTGCTCCTTTCAGAGGGGCTCTGAAGGTCTTTGCAAACACTGTACTCGAACAAAAGGGAAAGCATTTATTTCTGTGAGGTCTCCTTGGAATCAGGCAGCTGGGAACCTTGTTATGAGCTAACGTATGAAAAGAGTACAGACTCATCTTGTGCTTTGTAAGGAGAGGCTTCCAAGAATGCCTTAGACACTCAAGGAAAGCATTTATATTTTATTCCAGAATCAGACACAGAGTCAGGACTGCAGGAATTTTTTTCTCCCCCCTTGTCTGAACTCTCCCACAACACCCTGAAATTCCTTCTAACTGAATCAGAAATATACCAAACTTTTGGAAAATATTGAAGTGTTTAACAAAAATCACTTCCCAGAATGGCTAAAACATATTAAAATTGCATCACTTTTTTTTTTTTT
>NW_009952440.1:2655485-2706615 GCF_000747805.2 Chaetura pelagica | reverse complement strand
AGAGAGAGAGAGAGAGAGAGAGAAGGAGAATACATCATTCACATATGCAGTTTGGATTGAGTATAATTCAAATTATCATTATTAGCAACATTGTAACTGTACTAATAATGGTTCTACGCAAGGACCAGCAGGACTAACCACAGGGTGTGTGTCTTTGGGTCACATGAGTGGTGCAATTTGTTGTGGAGGGTTCACTCAGTCCAGGCTGCAGTTTGGATGCAACAGATGGTTAAAGATTGGACACAGTAGGTTAGGAGAAGTTAGCTCAGTTTAGACTCTCCCTTCAGAAGATGTGGAGAACTTGGTTCCAACAGTGCAGAGCAGTAGAGTGGCAGGCTGACCACCACAGATGCTGAGGGGGTCATATTCATTTGGATTCACTGTCTAATTCACTAAAATAGATGTTTAACTGCAGAGAACCATGTAAATCAAGACCATTAAGTGAGTCAAGTTCCATAAATGAAGACCTAAATGACAAGACTAGAGACAAATTTGTCACCACTTCTAGTAATCCCAGTAGCTTTATGTGCCTTGGGAACTGAAGAGATTTGATTGTTCTGGCCAATCTCCTTCTGACTTCACTTCAGAGTGTTTAATATTCTTCTGTTTCTCCAGGGTTTTAATACTCTCTACTAAGTCATATATACCAAATGTACATCAATATATCACATCAAAAATACACAAATCATCGGGTGTCCACAGACTGCAGCCTAAAGCAGGTGTAGATGCACCATGGAAGCTTGGAGTTCTTCATCCTATTCTTCCATGGGAACTAGTCACCTCAATACACAACCTCTCTGCTCTGCCTAGAATGAAACCTTTTTAAAACCCTCTCAGTTTTCTAAGGTGAAAAATTTCACCTTCATTGTCAGGGGAGGAGGAAAGCAGAATGAAATCCTTCATTAAGGAAGTCAGCACAACATTTCTCTGTCTGGCACTTGTCTACCTGGCAGCAGCCAAAACCAGTTGACTAGACTGTTAGGCATTCTTAGGAAGGAACACAGATCACAACAGAAAACATTATTACACAGCTCCATAAATCTGTGATGTTACTTTGGTATGAGAGCATAGTGGGAAAAACAAAACAAAACAAATACCAGTTCAATTTATTAGGTTGTTTCAATCTGCAAAAGAAGCTACTGAAGCAAGAAATTATCGAAGTCCATGACATTTGTAAAAATAATAGACAAATTATATAAACTGTGCCTTGTCTTGTAAACGGAAATAAAGGAACATCAAGTTATTATTATTAGGCAGCAGAAATAAGAAGCAATTGCCAAATAAAGCAAATGCTTCCTTCATATGAGGCAATGAGCAATCTGAAATGGAGGGTAAAGCCCAGAGGTAAATTATATGTATACAACATTCCAA
The DNA here is from genome assembly GCF_000747805.2 of Chaetura pelagica. NCBI lineage: Eukaryota > Metazoa > Chordata > Aves > Apodiformes > Apodidae > Chaetura > Chaetura pelagica. The sequence goes on along the minus strand of NW_009952440.1, from coordinate 2,705,244 downwards.
ATTGGTGAAGTTTCACTTTATTTTCTTACATTCAGTACCTGCCATGAAGCAGCTGGAGCTTGGCAATGCAAGGGACACAGACAGAGACATAATTTCAAATTGGCATGTGAATTATTTAACAGCAGAGGAGCTCTATGTGGTTTCGTTCAGGATGCAAATGGAAATAATTACCTGAGGTGAACATACAACATGTCTGAGCACAGATCTGTTGATAAAGAGATACTCAGCTGTTTTTCTAGTGGGTATCAACCTACCTTAGCTAGAGGAATAACATTTAAGGGTAAAAAAGTGAAAGTGTCCAGGACAATACAACTGTTTCCCTAAATTATATTATCTTCTATAATGAGAAAATGTCATTTCTTCATTTTTTGATTTTTCATACATCATCAAGGTAACAAAAAATGGTGTCAGGTTAGCACAGATTCACTGAATCATAGAATGAGTTGGTTTGGAAGGGACCTTTAAAGATCATCCAGTCCAACCTCCCAACCATGGGCAGTCTTCCAGTAGATCAGATTATTCAAAACTCCATCCAGCCTGGTCTTGAACACTTCCAATGGTGGGGCATCCACAGCTTGTCTGGGCAACATGTGCCTGTGTCTCAGCATCTTCATCATAAATAATGTCTTATTTCTGTCCAATCTAAATCTGCCTCTTTCAGTTTAGAGCCACTGTTCTTTGTCCTTTCTCTACAGGAGTTGGTAAAAGCCTCTCTCCATGTTTCCTGTAAGCCCCCAGTATATGCTGACAAGGCTGCAGTAAAGTGTCCTTGGAGCCTTCTCTTTCCCAGGCTGAGCTACCCAGCTCTCTCAGCCTGTCCTCATGGCAGATGTGTTCCAGCCCTCTGACTATTTTTGTGGCCCACCTCTGGACCAGCTCTAGCAAGTCCATGTCCTTCTTGTACCTGGGGCCCAGAGCAGAACTCCAGTGGGATCTCACAGGAGTGGCACAGAGGAAGCATCCTGACAGCTCTGGGCCACCAGCACCAGTGGTGATGATCTTGGGGAACCTGTGAGCTCTGGGAGAGCAGGACTGGGTCATTTTTACTGTGCCGGGAAGCAAAGAGAAGACAAGCATCCCAAATTTCCTCTCCTCTTCCTCTAAGAACTATTTCAACTTCTTTTATGTCCAACATTAATTTCTTCCTCAGAAGATTTAAGACATTTAAGATATTACTTTAATGTAAGACATTTCTGATCTGTGTCAGAGATGCACTGAGAACTGAAATAACTCTTCTCATTGAGGAACATGCCCTAACAGACTGATGATAAAACTTTCCAATTAAAAATTCTCCAAATTTGTTCTGAATTAATAACTATTTAGGATTTTATTATTTCTTCAGAATTTATAAAGTGGCAAGGGCTGTGAAATTATTTCCCTGTGCTTGTGTGTTGTGGTAATTTTTGTACAAAAGGAAACAGTGTTCACATCAAATTATTTTATGTACAAAGAACATCTACGTAAGCAATGATGCCTGGTATTCTGATAAGCCATGGCTGTGTAGCTCTATTGCTGACATTTGAAGGAACTAATTACTTGTTACAAAATATTGTTAGGAAATCAATGAGCCTTGATTTGGACAAGGTTGTCTTCTTTTGTCTTAAAAACAAATACTTGTTGAGATATTCTTACAGAGGAAGTTTGCTAAAACTACTCATTACTTATGGATAAGACAGGGAAACACAGGAAAATGAATGAGAACATTTATCTGTGCAGTGAACTTGATTAACTTAATTGCAAAACAGATGAAGACAGTTACTGATTAGAGGTCAGTTCTCCCTTATACACTGATGCATTTGCCCTGGACTTCAGCCAGGTCCTAAAACAAACAGAGCAGTGTTCTGCTTAAGAGAAATTGCAGGGATTGATATGTGATAATTAACCAGAAGGGGCTGATTTGGTCTTTCAAAAGTGGGCACAAAGGCTGTGAGATAAGGGAACAGTCCAGATCCTTGAAGTCGTGTAGTCATTTTGATTCTTGTCTGGTTTGAAGTCACGTGGACACAACAAAATCCCCCAGCCTGAAAGTGAGGACTGTCACAGGGATTGTCTGGTTGAGCTCCCAGGGGCACCATGGAAAAGCAGCCCTCCCACCAGTCTGCTCCCTGCTCGGGCACCTCGGAAACAACCTTAGAACTGGCTGTGATTCAGTGTGCTATTCATTGTGACAGTTTAAAAGGATCTGAGCAAATCAGAGAATCCAGAGGCAGTGCATCTGTATCACTGGTGCAGGAATGTCTGAAAAAAGTGATTTCAGTGCTCTGCTGAAGACCAGCAAATGTTCTCTGCGTGTCGCTGAGGCCCCGTAATCTGTACCCGCTCATTAAAAGTGGTTTATTGCCCAACTCAGAGACCAAACCTCTCAGCACCAAACTTGGTAAATCAGATGTTTCCTCAGCCTCCTGATGCATCAGTTGATGCACGGATGAACATTAGAAATTCACTGCGGAAAATCATGATAAACGGCACTTCTCTATTACTTGAGTTCCAGAGCCAGAAGAAAAAGACTGTACATGTTATAATAAAGCAGCAAGAAAGATATTTCAGCACATACTATCAAGAAGATTTAAAGCCAGAGAATATTTAGCAATTTGGATCAAATCCACATGTCATATAAATGTCAGGCCTTCACTTTTTTTAGTCAAAGTATGAGAATTTACTTTGGTTGAACATTTTCTCTGCAGACAATCACCACTGTAAAGCTTAGTAAAAGTTTTTCATTTTGTTGTGCAGATAAAAATAAAAAGCTTTATTTTATGATCCTTCCATTTGAACCATAACCCCAAGGTGTTTTGAATTAAACTTAGTTTTGGGTTTTCTACTATTTTCTTCCTCTTGGCTTGAGAAAACAGATTTGCTCAATTTTTGTGTTGTTTTCTATCTAGGAAATCCCAGTTCTTAAAGAAGATTTTCATTATTCTCTTGGTACTTAACAACAGATAGTTTCAGATTAACACTGTAAACCTAAATCCCATGTAATATTAAAAGGAATTTGTAAGATTGTATTCCATACAACACACACAGTGTTTGAAGGTGATTACATCAACAGTAGAAGAAGTAACCATGGGAGAAAGTTTGTTCAATTTGTGTATTTATTTATGTATTTATTTATCCATTATCCCTGCTTCCTGGGAAGTGGCTGGACATGGCTACTGATGGGGAGCAGAGAATAAACACTTCATTTTCCTTTGCTTCCATACATGACCCTTTCCTTTTACCTTATTAAATATGTTTATCTTTTCCCATGAGGCGCTTTCCCTCTTTTATTTCCTTCCCACCCTGCTGAGGAGGGAGCGACCGAGCAGCTTGGTGGGCACCTGGTGTCCAGCCAAGGTCAACCACTACAACAGCTAGTTTATTCTCAGTAAATATTGAAAGGCAACCTGCTAAAAATACCTGTATGAAGCTTTTTTTTTTTCTCTTCAGGAAGCCAGAGTTTTCTGTTCACTTTAGTTGTGCTAATACAGCAGTATTTACTGAAATTGTTGCATCCTACAGGTTGTCCTGTGGTCACTTTCAACTCCTGCACCAGATTTCTTGCTGTATCAATTGATTGGCTCCTGGTTTTCAGTTCTCCTTGAGCTTAGTTTCCTTTTAATTCACACTCCAGAAATCATTGATTATGAAAACATAAGAACATTACTTTATATACATATGAGTATAAAAGCTTTTATCTACCCTTGAAGTTTGGACTTGATGCTTTTAAAGATCTTTTCCAACCAAAACAATTCTATGATTCTGTGGCAATCCTGGACCATAGTGTTCATATATAAAAAACAAGAGATTTATGGGGAGTGACCTGCTCCCAGCTGATCAGCCTCCCTGGCTTTACTTTATATTTCCCCAGAACTAGCAGCAGTGGATTCAATAATGACTTTTCTTCAGCATTCAATGTTGTGTGGCCTTGGGACAAGTCTTCCTGAAACACAGTGAAGATGCCACTTCATTTGGCTTAAAAATCAAAGGCTGAGGCTGTTTCTCTGTGGCTGTAATTTTTTTTAAAACAGTTTTGAGATTTTAAAACTTTTTTTTTTTTTTTTTTCCCCTCCAGAACTGTGACTGCCTTTCTTAAGTGAATGTAAAAGGGCAGAGCTTTCTTCTCTTGTATTTCAGCCAAACAGAAGCTGAAAGCTGAAGAAGAAACACAGAAGAAGCTGGATCCAGGGCATCTGGGTCACTCTGAACGTCACAGTTACACTCATCTGAGTCTCAGCTGAATGTTGCCTTCTTGAGAGCCCTTAGCACAGAACATTCACTTTTCTATGCACAAAAAAGGAGGCACTGACAAGCCTAAAGCACAGTTGAGGCTCTGACAGAAGATCTTTTGAGCTGCAGGATTTAAGGTATTAGTGCTCCCAGCTGCTTTGCTAATAGTTCACAGACAATTCTGGACAGTGACAGCTTCCTGCAGGGTAGGAGAGATGTCTCAGCCTCAGCCATGGCAGCTCAAAGTCAACAGTAGGAGAACAAAGTAAACAAAAAAACACAACCCCTGCCCCAACACACCCCTCACAAAAAACAAACAGCAACAAAAGCCATAAAAGAACCCCAATGAACAAACAAACACAAACCCCACAAAAAGCTATTTTCCATTATTCAGACAATTTTCCAGGCATCAACTGCCTCCAGAGTTTTGGCAGAAAAGTGAGTGTTTCCTGCACAGAGCAGAGCTGAGGCTTCTCTGGCAAATCACCCCCCACTTGCACTGACTCGTGATTCATGTCACTGAGCAGCTACAGACCTTCTGCAGATGTTCCTCTGGTTCCAAAGGAGCTCCTTGCAGCTGCTGTTTTCATAGTTTTTCACCAGCTTTGGACAAACTGTTCTTCTACAGAGCTAGACTGATGGTGGACCTCAGGATCCAGAGACTTTCAGTGCTGCTCCTTGGACAAGCTTTGGAAACTGTTTAGGAAGAAATGCTTTGCTCAGGGGGTCTACACACCCTGAAATCCACATTGGTTTCATCTGTTGAGGACTCCTGGGAACTACAACTTGATTTATGGGTAGAAGGACCATGTGAATCAAGCCATGCCCAACATCTCTCTTCTTCACTTCAGTTTCACATCTTCTTGCCTGTTCAGCTAACATCAGGACATTTTTAGGATGCTCCAGTTGTAAGTGTAGTTATTTTACCATACATCCTCTATATCTGCTTCCCAAATTTAAGTCATCACTCATTAAATTCTAGAGAACTTTCTGTGATGCTCATCCTTGCTTAGGTGGCACATGTCAATAGACAGATTTGCAAGACAAATTCATGTTTATGTACAGGGCTACCCTGTAGTGGCTCCACATGATCCTGTCTCAAAATCCGTAATTTCTTCTCTGGAATTATATTTTGGGGTTACCATTTGTCTGTGTATGTGAGCATGTGCATCTGCAGGGGGACATGGGAGGAAATGTGAGAATTAACAGCAGGATATTACAAAGAAAAGAGGCTGCATTTGAAATCTGTTTTCATAAAAGCTGAACAAACACTGATACATGGCATTTTTGTAATCTCCATCCAAAATTACTGTGCAAAATACTGTGACTTAGAAGCTGAGTAATATCAGTATTTCTGAGTTATAGGACTAGTTTTAAAGGCAAATAAATAATATTGACTTTTTAAATTGTGAAGATATACTTAGTATAGGCTTAAAATATGAAAACAGTAAAACAATTTTTCCCTCAAGCACAAGGCTAAATGCTGCTGTAGAAAAAAGGAAATCATAGAAATGTATCAAAGCCCAAGGGAAAAGGTCTCACAGCCTTCAGTTGAGCACAGATCCTTCCTTCATTTCACAAAGGGAATTTTGTTTCCAGTGCCTCAAGGCCAGTGGAGACAACAGAGTAGGTTGCAAGACCAGAGGTGTTGAACTCGTGTCCAATGTGAAGCCCAGTGTTTTCCAGCAGTCTGGTGCACACTCTACATGGGCTGATCAGCATTTACCTGGGGCTGCTCATGATCACCTTCCCAGGAACTCCTGCTCAATCGTTTTGTTCCACTGGGGTGCTGGTGTTTGGGGACCTTTTCCTCCTTCTTTCCAGCAGTGACTGGAAGGCTCCAGGCATTGACTCAGTGTAGAAAGGAGGTGAGGTGAGGTGCTTACAAGGTGACTCTGGCCTTGTAGTAAACAACAACATCTGACTCTGTCTAGTGCTTAATTAGCTGGAAGTGAGTCTATGCATCAATTGGTAAAAGCTCCTGCATGAAAAAAACAAGTTGTCAGACTCACAGGTGAAGAAAAAACCTAAGAGGGTGAGTAATAATATTGTCAAGCAATTGCATAATTAGCAGGAAGACCTGACAAAAGTTTATGAGTAGTTTCATTGTCTTTATTTGCTCTCTGAAGCTTTATTATCGGGGGGGGGGGGGGGGTGGAATTAATTACCCTCATAATCCCAGACACATTCGTCTTGGTGCATAAACTGAGATCCACTCTCTATTTAGAAAATGTGGTTTGTGGGACTGTACAATGTGCAATGGAGGCTGGAATGAAAAGTGCAATCCAAGGAGTGAAGCCAGTTCTGAAGCAATTTTCTTGATGGACAAGACACTGAAGTGATCTATTCAGACTTCCATGGTTTGCATTTTTTGGGAACTGACTCCTTAGAAATTATTTAAATTTTTAAAATAAATAAAGGAAGCCAAGAATGGAAACACCTTTTGAAGGTGTGATTGTGCTCTCTGAAGCTTTATTAGGGGGGGGGGGAGGGGGGTGGAATTAATTACCCTCATAATCCCAGACACATTCGTCTTGGTGCATAAACTGAGATCCACTCTCTATTTAGAAAATGTGGTTTGTGGGACTGTACAATGCGCAATGGAGGCTGGAATGAAAAGTGCAATCCAAGGAGTGAAGCCAGTTCTGAAGCAATTTTCTTGATGGACAAGACACTGAAGTGATCTATTCAGACTTCCATGGTTTGCATTTTTTGGGAACTGACTCCTTAGAAATTATTTAAATTTTTAAAATAAATAAAGGAAGCCAAGAATGGAAACACCTTTTGAAGGTGTGATTGGTGATGAGTAACCAAGAGATTGTATTTTGATCATGTCTATAATGACAGTCATGAATTTACATGATTTTTTAAGGGTTTTTTTTATCATTTCACACCCTTACCCACAATCCTGACTTTGTGTTTTATTTCTGAAAACTAACCTGTTTTAAGCTTGGACTCAGGTGGGACTTTGCTAGGATGGGACTTGTTTCCTATCCAATTTTGTTCACATAGAAGTCGAGTCCTGAGGCAGGTGCTGCTGTGACACTGCTGCTCTTGTGTCTCACAGTAAATGAATAAAAATCTATCTCTTCCTTGCAAACAGGTTCTTTTAAGAGGGAGATGAGGAAAATGCTGAGATAGTTAAAACTCAAAAATTCTCAAAGCCACAAGGCTGAAGTCTGTCTCCTCTAACATGGGAAGGAAGGGAAGCCAGATCCCCCTCAGGGCCTGCCTTGCTTCTGGCTGGAGGTACCAGCTCAGCTGCACACTGCACATAACTGATGCATCAGCTGCTGAAGCATGAGTGTGTTTAACTCCTCAAATGAAGCTACAATCACTTTCAGGGAGTGGTGAACACACACACGTTTGTGGTGTCAAACTTGTTTTATATTGCTGTCTATTGACTGCACTTGTGCTGGACAGTTAGGCAGCAGGTCCTTGGGCAGACCTGATTCTGCTCTGGTTTGACAATGTTATTTCTGGGAGTGTTGTTCTTTTCCTTCTCAAGTGATACAGAATTTCTGCCTGTCTGGGAAATGCTGCCATTTTGATTTTACTTTTGTTGTTGCTGCTATTCAGTGAATTGTGGGATGGAAAGGATAGCAACCAGCCCAGGCATAAACCATGGCAAAACCTCATTGAGCAATGCTAATACCAAAATTCCCAGTGAGTTCACAGTACTAGAGTCTGGATAAACACAAATGCCTCCAGGTGAGTAAGGGCTCTAGTTGGGTGCCCAGTTTCACACACACACTATTCAGCATTCAAAAAATCCTTTCAGTTCTGCCTTTTAGGTAAAGCCAGTTCTTCCCTTCCTTAAATACCAAACTCTTGCAGATTTAAATAACAGTAGATTTCCTCAACTTTTTCTGGAAGGCAGTAAACTATGAGATGTCAGGTGATCCTCCAGGCACATGAGTTTTTGTGAGGTAGCAGTGGTAGAGGTGCCATTTATTATCCACTCCCAACTACCTACAATGCTCCCAGCTACTGCATATCAGCTCTTCTGTGATATATCTACTTCTCAGATGAAATTATGCACAGTAACTCATGTCTAGGAATCTGCAGCTGGGCTAGAGTTATACCTGAGTTTTACAGAGATTAATTGAAGGGAATTCAGAGGAAATATGCTCAGGCTATACATTCTGCTTCAAAGCCACCCAGCAGGTTGTCATTTTAAATGTTCTTCACAGCCCTAATTCAGAAAAAGATGTGGTGTCATCAGAACAGCACTCAAGCACATTCCCAGAGCAAGGAACCTCAGTAATATAACTGTTAGGATGCTCTTGACTCCTAAATTCCAATAAATGAAAACCTGAGATACGAACCTTGCACACATGAACCTTTCCATAAGGAACATCAAGAACACCATAAATAGGAAGCCAGAGAACTGTTGAGATTGGGTTTAAATCATCAAGAATGTTTTAAAAGCCAATGTGAAGTGAAAGAAGGCACTTTCTTAACTCCCCAAGGAGCTCCTGAAAGCTCTTTACTTAGGAAAACATGAAAGTGCCATTTATCAGCCACTTTGCCCCCTTTCACACTCCCCTGATAAGCCTAATTAGGGCCAACAGCCTCAGGAGGTTTTACTATCTCAGCTCCCTAAGCTGAATCCATCGGTTTCACTTTCCAGTGTTGCCTGGCTCTGGGCACTGCCCCCCTGCAAACCTTCCCTCCCTTTTCCTTATTCAAACCTACCATGCTTCAGTTGCTAACAGGAATGGAACTGCAATAAAATTAGTCTTTTTTCTAATGCAGAAAATGGTGAAGAAGATTCATATGTCTACGTTAAGTACAATTTTTTAGTTTATTTTTCACTTCTATTAGAAAATTATCTATCAAATGCTTTGTATAGTCCAAAAATGGTTTAAAAAATAATATCCTAAAATAATAATATCATCATTAAAAATTAATCTGAAAGGAAAATGGGATCAGATCATCAACTGAAAATTATTATTTTTTTAAATATACATCTATACTTTACAGAAATCTCCTCTGCCAACAACAGTTTGTTGAGTTGCTTTAGGAAATTTTAGCAGGACAGTCCAACAACAAGGGTCCTTGCCTGAAGTCATATGGTTCTTATGCCTCATTTTCTGTGTGTAGAATAGGATCAAGGCAAAGAGTTTAGCTCATGAGGAACTCTGTGGCAGAAAACACAAAAATGACCTGTACAGGTATTGTGGTGTTGGTGGGAAATGGTGAATAATTTAACAAGGAAAGACAAAGCTTGTCAGGACATTTCCTGCTAAATACATGGAAGGGTAACAAATCAAAGCAAAAATCACTTTCTGCTTTTTTTTCAGCATTCTTTGGGACAACTTTCTGGGATAATTCAGGATCATTAATTCAGGATAACTAAGGGTAGTTCCTGTGCTTAGGGGACTCCCTTAGGCAGTGAACTGCATGTGTTCAAGGCTCTCCTATAACCTTCACCTCTGGTAAGAAAAGTTTACACTCCTTCTGGTAGATGGAATAAAAATAAATATTAAATACCCACAAGGTAAAACAATGTTCTTCTTTCCTGAAAATCTCTGAAGCACAGAGAAACTGCCTCTCCCCAGAAGGGGTTCCAGTTCAGCTAATCAGGAGTATCTGCAGTGCCCATGTGTGAGTTACTCGTTGTAGTTTCACGTAGTTAGTGGAGATGTGGTCAACACAGTCCATGGAGCGTGTGAGACAACCTGGAAGAGCAGAGGAAGGTGCCTGCTTTGGGAGGGGACAACTATTCTTGCAGCTTCCTTGACTGTCCTGGCCAGATTAGGGCTGGCTGGGATGCACCTTGCATGGTAAATCAGCTGGTCTCTGTCTCCAAGAAGATGCTCAGGAGCTGCCGTCAGTTCTCTTGCCAAGGAGAAGGGCCCTCTGAGGAAAGGCTCACCACTAGGTACAGTCCAAGTGCTGTGTCCAGCAGATGCAAGGCAGGAGAGAACAGGTGCCTGGAGAGGTTAACAGACCAACAGCACCTTCTAACACTTACTGCCCTAATCCTTTAATGCATGACCTTGAGCCTGCAAAAGGGACAAGAAACTTCCTGATCAGTGATATCTCACCACTGTGAGAGGTAAGGTTTCTAGTAGCCCCTGTGGGGCCTCACCTGGAGCAAACACTGGGCCTTTGCAGTCTAGAGGGAATATTTTCCCTCCAAAATTGAAAAAAATATTCAAACAAAGGGAAAGTCAGTAGGAATCACCTCTACCAGGTACTTTGGGATTTCTACCAACCTGTTTTCATCTTTTCTTTTAAATAGCACAGGGCTTATACCTCTTCCCACCTAAATGTTAGATTTGGACTTTATTTAAAAACACAAATGCCTCCAGGTGAGTAAGGGCTCTAGTTGGGTGCCCAGTTTCACACACACACTATTCAGCATTCAAAAAATCCTTTCAGTTCTGCCTTTTAGGTAAAGCCAGTTCTTCCCTTCCTTAAATACCAAACTCTTGCAGATTTAAATAACAGTAGATTTCCTCAACTTTTTCTGGAAGGCAGTAAACTATGAGATGTCAGGTGATCCTCCAGGCACATGAGTTTTTGTGAGGTAGCAGTGGTAGAGGTGCCATTTATTATCCACTCCCAACTACCTACAATGCTCCCAGCTACTGCATATCAGCTCTTCTGTGATATATCTACTTCTCAGATGAAATTATGCACAGTAACTCATGTCTAGGAATCTGCAGCTGGGCTAGAGTTATACCTGAGTTTTACAGAGATTAATTGAAGGGAATTCAGAGGAAATATGCTCAGGCTATACATTCTGCTTCAAAGCCACCCAGCAGGTTGTCATTTTAAATGTTCTTCACAGCCCTAATTCAGAAAAAGATGTGGTGTCATCAGAACAGCACTCAAGCACATTCCCAGAGCAAGGAACCTCAGTAATATAACTGTTAGGATGCTCTTGACTCCTAAATTCCAATAAATGAAAACCTGAGATACGAACCTTGCACACATGAACCTTTCCATAAGGAACATCAAGAACACCATAAATAGGAAGCCAGAGAACTGTTGAGATTGGGTTTAAATCATCAAGAATGTTTTAAAAGCCAATGTGAAGTGAAAGAAGGCACTTTCTTAACTCCCCAAGGAGCTCCTGAAAGCTCTTTACTTAGGAAAACATGAAAGTGCCATTTATCAGCCACTTTGCCCCCTTTCACACTCCCCTGATAAGCCTAATTAGGGCCAACAGCCTCAGGAGGTTTTACTATCTCAGCTCCCTAAGCTGAATCCATCGGTTTCACTTTCCAGTGTTGCCTGGCTCTGGGCACTGCCCCCCTGCAAACCTTCCCTCCCTTTTCCTTATTCAAACCTACCATGCTTCAGTTGCTAACAGGAATGGAACTGCAATAAAATTAGTCTTTTTTCTAATGCAGAAAATGGTGAAGAAGATTCATATGTCTACGTTAAGTACAATTTTTTAGTTTATTTTTCACTTCTATTGGAAAATTATCTATCAAATGCTTTGTATAGTCCAAAAATGGTTTAAAAAATAATATCCTAAAATAATAATATCATCATTAAAAATTAATCTGAAAGGAAAATGGGATCAGATCATCAACTGAAAATTATTATTTTTTTAAATATACATCTATACTTTACAGAAATCTCCTCTGCCAACAACAGTTTGTTGAGTTGCTTTAGGAAATTTTAGCAGGACAGTCCAACAACAAGGGTCCTTGCCTGAAGTCATATGGTTCTTATGCCTCATTTTCTGTGTGTAGAATAGGATCAAGGCAAAGAGTTTAGCTCCTGAGGAACTCTGTGGCAGTAAACACAAAAATGACCTGTCCAGGTATTGTGGTGTTGGTGGGAAATGGTGAATAATTTAACAAGGAAAGACAAAGCTTGTCAGGACATTTCCTGCTAAATACATGGAAGGGTAACAAATCAAAGCAAAAATCACTTTCTGCTTTTTTTTCAGCATTCTTTGGGACAACTTTCTGAGATAATTCAGGATCATTAATTCAGGATAACTAAGGGTAGTTCCTGTGCTTAGGGGACTCCCTTAGGCAGTGAACTGCATGTGTTCAAGGCTCTCCTATAACCTTCACCTCTGGTAAGAAAAGTTTACACTCCTTCTGGTAGATGGAATAAAAATAAATATTAAATACCCACAAGGTAAAACAATGTTCTTCTTTCCTGAAAATCTCTGAAGCACAGAGAAACTGCCTCTCCCCAGAAGGGGTTCCAGTTCAGCTAATCAGGAGTATCTGCAGTGCCCATGTGTGAGTTACTCGTTGTAGTTTCACGTAGTTAGTGGAGATGTGGTCAACACAGTCCATGGAGCGTGTGAGACAACCTGGAAGAGCAGAGGAAGGTGCCTGCTTTGGGAGGGGACAACTATTCTTGCAGCTTCCTTGACTGTCCTGGCCAGATTAGGGCTGGCTGGGATGTACCTTGCATGGTAAATCAGCTGGTCTCTGTCTCCAAGAAGATGCTCAGGAGCTGCCGTCAGTTCTCTTGCCAAGGAGAAGGGCCCTCTGAGGAAAGGCTCACCACTAGGTACAGTCCAAGTGCTGTGTCCAGCAGATGCAAGGCAGGAGAGAACAGGTGCCTGGAGAGGTTAACAGACCAACAGCACCTTCTAACACTTACTGCCCTAATCCTTTAATGCATGACCTTGAGCCTGCAAAAGGGACAAGAAACTTCCTGATCAGTGATATCTCACCACTGTGAGAGGTAAGGTTTCTAGTAGCCCCTGTGGGGCCTCACCTGGAGCAAACACTGGGCCTTTGCAGTCTAGAGGGAATATTTTCCCTCCAAAATTGAAAAAAATATTCAAACAAAGGGAAAGTCAGTAGGAATCACCTCTACCAGGTACTTTGGGATTTCTACCAACCTGTTTTCATCTTTTCTTTTAAGTAGCACAGGGTTTATACCTCTTCCCACTTAAATGTTAGATTTGGACTTTATTTAAATGCTTTGTATTGCCTGCACTGAAATGGAAATTAAGCACTTCAGATGCATTCTGAAATAAAGCAAAACTATTCCTCATCTTACAGTTGAGGAGCTGAGACACAAGATGTATTTTCTTATCCTAGAATCATAGAATGGTTTGAGTTGGAAGTGACCTTGAAGATCATCTAGTTCCACTCCCCTTGCACAGGCAGGGACACCTCCCACTAGATCAGATTCATCAGATCCCCATCCAACCTGGTTTTCAATAATGTCAGGGATGGGGCTTCCACAGCTTCCCTGGGCAGCCTGTTCCAGTGTCTCACCACCCTCACACTAAAGATTTTCCTCCTCATGTCTAACCTAGATCTCCCCTCCTCCAGTTTTCATTCATTACTCCTTCTCCTCTCGGTACAAGGCCTTGTCAAATTCCCTCCCCAGCTTTCCTGTAGGCCCCCTTATGTCCTAGAGGAATCTGTAACAGAGCAGGCATCCCAACCCACTCTCCAGTCTTCAAGCCCAGTGGCCCAGTTGCTCAGCTGCTTTCATCCTGAACACCCTCCCCATGAACACCTGCACTGATCCTGCAAGCTCTGCTGGGCACGTGAGCACCTGCAGGTCTCCCTTGGCACTCGTGGCCCTTGAGCTCTGGACTGTCTGGAGCTTTTCATTCAGCAGCTGCACAAGAGTGCTCATCCTGCTAGGGTGACAAGACCCAACAAGAACCTCAAAGGGAAAACTAGGTGCCAAAAGGCTCTTCTGCTGCCCACTCAAACAGAGAAAACCCTTACAATTATTTTATTTTTTTTTTACATTTCCTGCAAATTTTCTTTGCCTCTGCTCTTCCCTAATTAGAAAAGACTAATCATACTTAAGTTGTTCTAGAAATGCAAAGCAAATGGATTTAAGGCTAATTAATGCATCAGAGCATTAATCAAGTCTTCTTGAAAGTTTTAATGCAAAAGACCTAACAGACTCTGTTGTTGCTTTTAAATTAAGCAACTTAGATCAAATACCTCTACTAGATGAGAATATTGAACACAATAGAATTCAATTCTGAGCCATCTTTAAATCTGCAGGTTTGCCTCAAGTCACAGCACATGAATATTGATTGGAACTTGGAATAACCATGAAGTTGGTGTTTCAAGGAAAATTCAGGTTATTTTTTAAGTGAGAACCATAAAAATATCCTGTGCTAAATATGGTTAGCTTAAGTTCCTAAATCACTGTGAGATGCACATCAGCACAGGCTTTCTGTTTCTGCTCTGTCTGTGAAATAAAATAGGAAGAGGTTTGTCTGTGATAAATACTTCACTGATGTAGGGTCTCTGTTCCAACTCATGCAGTAATACACTCACCACCAGGTACACTCCTGTGTGAGGAAAGAAGCACAACACCCAGACCCGTGGAACTGTAAATTAACCTCTGCCAAGACCTCAGCAGATGGATAAGGAAAGAAGCCGCAGCCACGAGGACTGTAGATGGTGTGCTGTGCTGCAGAGTTCACAGGAGCACCCTCTGCTGCAGCCTCTGTGCTGATCTCTGCAGGTGGGGATTTGCTGGGTGCTTGACTCTCAAGGTCATTGCTCCAAGCAGCGCTGTGTGTCACCTCCCAGGTACCATGTACATGCAAGGACTTAGCACAAAGCTTTCCTAAAATTAGTTTTATTAATTATGGTGTTTGAAGGAAATTAAAATTTGTCTACACAAACACAATTTTTTCTCCATTCCCTCCTACACATTTGAGATGTTGGAAAAATGTGCAGTTACCTAGGATGGCAGATTTTATACAGCATGGTGTATACAGGGTGTATGAAGTCATGCTGTTATAATGAGGATGGTGCTGTAAAGGTTTCCACAGAATAGCTTTTGCAGCAATAAAACCCCTAATTATGAGGCACTCCCAAAATGCATTGTTAAAGTTTTGTTCCAATATTTTGTATTTTACTAAATTCGCTTCAAGGAAAATGTTTCTCCTCCTTATCCTTCCTAGTGACTGATTTTGAAATGCATAACTTGGCCCACTCTGCCTCAAATTATGAACTAAATTAAGACTCTGACCCCAGAAAACAGATTTGCATATGTTTAATCCCATGGAAAAGAGGAAACTGTTTAGTCTTGTGGGTCTAATTGAGTGGACAAAGTTGAGAGAACAAGATACTTCTTAATTGAAGTTCTTAATTTGAAATAGTTTCAACTTCTGGTTTAGAAGCTCCTGAGGATGAAAAAAGGTCAGGACTTCATTGTTGTTGTTGTTGTTCAAACCAAAGCAGTCTGCCCAAAATTTAATAGAAAAAGAAGCAAATGAAGTGTGTTCTCCCCTGCCTGTTGTTTAGCATTTTTAGAGCAGTTTTCATTGACACTCAATTTCAATAGTGTCCTTTGAGTTCCTACTAATAAACCCCATCAAATTTGCAGAAACACTTAACTGATGTTGGTTCTTCATTCCAGGCCATCAGGACAACAGATGCTGTATTTGCACACATGTTGTAATAGGGGAGTGAGGAAGAGGAGAAATGGAGATGATTTAGTTACGTTCTTTTTCTATCAGTCTTTTTTTATTGACATGTTGTGTTTTCTCTGCCATTAATTTCTTGGATCAGTTTTCTCTGCACCATCATAGGTCTCTGAGGCAATAGAGCTCTAAGCTGAGGTTTGATGGGGGCTGAACAGAGAAACTGAGGAGTCATTTTGCTGACAGACAGGAGAGAAAAAGCAACTTTGAAAAAATAATCTTCTTATCCATGTGCAGAGGTGGAATTTATGCTCAAGATTTTTTGTAAAACCTCTGTTGAGGCAAAACAATCACCAAGGACCATCAGCAAAGCAAGTAAGAGGGAAACGTGGCAGAAATGTTGAGAGAGGGAAAGAAAAGAACATGATATTGGACATTAGGGAATCCAGTTCATCTGCAGTGAAGCAAACTTGTGGTATTTAAAGGTTCAACATGAGGACATGGAAGAAGAGTCCAACCTCTCCTTTCTCCACCTCACCAGCTTTCAAGCTGCTTGCCCAGATTTGCTTCCCCTTCTTTTACATCATGTCTTTCCCACATTGATTCCCAACTGCCCAAAAATCTCCAAAAAGGCCTGTAGCAGAAAGGAGCACTACAGACTGTATCTGTGCTGTGGGAGAGGTTCTGGTTCACCTTGCAGACCTTGCACGTGCCTGTTCACAGGCCTGCCTGTTTCTCTGGGTCCCAGGTTTCTCCCCCACTGATCCCCAGGTGTCACACAGGGAAATCTAGAGCCAGGGATTTCAGGAAATCTTCTGTTACAGAGGAGAAGTCAACCAGAATTAAGGGGCTGACTCTGGAGTGCACCAGCCCTGCAGATTACCTCCACTGCAAGGGTTTTTCAGATAGATCATAACCATATATAGCATGTTTTACTAATCTAGTTACATATAATGTTGTGTTTTCTCTGTTTCAGCCTCATGGTTTTCTTATTAAAATCTTATTTTATGAAAAAAAGTGTGTGGCATTTAGCAGCTGTGGGACATCAAGTCTTCTCAAGGAATGTAGCTGAGTTTCATAGATATTAATCTAAAATCCTGAATTGTTTGGCACTGATTCTATCTCTTCCCATTCTCCTTGAGCAGTCTTTCAGAATTCCATGACAGGATCACAGTCATACCTCTGTTGGGTGGTCTGGGAAATCTGCAGAAATATGGAGTGTTTTCATATTAAATTTACCTGAGATTTTACCAGGATGTATAAGGGTGTTGACATATTAAATTAATTTCTATTAACTCTATTTCTGACCTGCAGAGAAACTCTGGTTCAAGTGCTTTATAAATAGGGATACTTTTCAGCAGTAGCTGAAAGTTAAATAAACATTCTTACCTGTTCTGATAAATTGTCTTTCTAACTGGTGGTGAAAATAACATTAATACAATAAATGTTCTGGCTGGGGCCATTACCACACTACAAGAATAAAGGAATGAACCAGCACAAAAAAATAGGATGAAGTGGGAGGAAAACTGAGCTATTTGCTCATGCATTTTCTCTCACACTTACCTTTGATACAATCCTCTTAAATCTTCTGTCTCCTCTGGATTTTATCCAGAATCTCTCACAATGATCCAGTAGACCATTGTTCATTTGCTTATTTTTTTGTCTGATTTATGGGCCCACTCAGTAAAATTATGCTGTTATGGTGCATTTGGGAACCTGGCCTGGTTTATATCCTAAAGCAAGAAAGGGAACAGATCTGTCTGTGGATTGGTGGGAGGAGAGAGGAAGAGAGAGGTCTCTGTGTTCTCTCTTTCAATCACTGTGGTAATACAAACACCACTTCCTCATTTCACTTTTCCCCCACTGACTCTTTGCTGTTAATACTTATGAATAAGTGAAAAACCCTTTGGAAGGCATCTAAATAATGGAAACTTTTCAAAATGCCTATGGGGAGCATCTGTGTGAAGTGTTTGTTCATCCTTCTATTTGCTAATCTCTCCAGTGAAGTGCAGGGGAATCTCCTCTATAAATTTCACTTCTCCAAGTCCAGGAGCAGCTGCACAAAAGCAGCACTCTTGGGAGGTGTTTGAGACTTGAGCAGGATGGCAGGTGAGAGTGAGCAGGGGTGGAGGGGAAAGCCTTTGCCCTTCTTCAGCACTATGAGATGTAAGGGATTATCCAACCTTCCCATTAACAAAATACAAAACATTTTACAAGATTCTATTACTAAAATGAGTCAGATCATTGTAAGTAACATTTTTTTCCCTATAGCACAGCTGGGGAATGGTTAATCTGAATCACACATGGCTTTGCAGTGGGTGACTAAAAGGTTCTTCAGAGTTAGAATATTCCTGGGCTGCAAAGTGTGAAGGGTAGGAAACAGACACCAGCTCTGTGGCTGCTCCTCTGCTCCACAAATGGCTGCAGGGGCTGAAGATGAAAGTGGTACCTGAGGCTGATTATTTGCTCATTTGACCCAATGAAATGGAAAGAGTTGGAAAAGAGTGAGGCTTCCTTTCATGTGCTGTCATACACAGTTTCTGTCCTCTTTTTTTTTTTTTTTTAAAGGAGGGTAACAGGGCTGAAATTTAACTAAGAAATTTCTCACTAAACGTTTCTGAAATCCTCAGACATCACAGATATAAAAGAGGCATTAATGTGCAGAAATGGCAGCCAATTAACAGCTGTGCCAACAGGAAAATGTTGATACTCCAAATGCTGCCACAGAAAGAACCTGGCTGAAGGAATGCAAAGAGTCAAGACTGGCGTTTTAAAAAATATGTGCTTATTACAATAACTGAATAAAATTAATACATTTTGAATTGTAGACCAAATGCATCTATGTACATCATTTTTTTCTGCTCAATATTTTTTTAAGGAATAAAATATTTTAAAAAATAAAGATCTAGACGTAACATTTTATACAAGTGGCAAAAAAAATTAAAGGTGAAACTTATGACATGAAAAATGTAATTTCTTTCCTACCTGTATATTTAATACATGTAAACAAACGTTTCATATTCTTACGGAAGTCAACTAGGACTGGCTTAAAAATTAATAAAATGCAAGAAAATTACATGTTTTGCAGTTAGAGTGAATGAGGATGGTATTCAAACAGTGTGTTTAAGTATGACTTGTCACGGTTGTGTTCATCTGCATTCACTGAATCAAAATGCATTCTGTTAGAAGGAAGACCCTTTCAATATCTACCTATTGATGGAAGAGTCTGAGTGAATCAAGATTTACTTTTCCTCCAAGCTTTATTCTTCTCTTAACTCTGCCTTGGGGCAGAAGCAAAGGAAAAGGGACAGGGAAGATCCTGGATTGAAAAAGACACCCAGGATCTCTCAGGTAAATGAAGACAAGTTGTATTTGGAAATGCTGATAAACTTGTCAGTGAACAAGAGTCTGCCTCCTCCACTCTCCCCCACCAGTGTCACATCCCACGGGCTCTGCTGTGCAGACCCCACGTGTGTCACAGGGAGATCAGACGCCACGGAATCGGGCGCACAAAGCGCGGCAGCGACCGCCGGCTCATCGAGGGGTGGGTCAGAAACAGGGCTCAGAAACCACAGCAAAAACCTCTGCTCGATGGCATTTCGTTTGAACCTGCATACAGGGAACGAGGCACAAACAAGAGTGAAGTCAGAAACAGTTCCAGAGCAACGAAACTGATTTGCATTGTAATCCCACTACTCTCAGCAGAGGAATTGCTTATTAAAGCAAGAGAGAAATCCTGAATAAAAAACAAGTACCTTTTAAAAAATTAATTTCATCTAGTTAAGATACACACTCTTATGGAATGATGCTGAAGGTGGGTAATCTGTTTGTTAACTTCCTCTTTCCCATTATTCTTCTACTGAAAGTAACTTTATTTGCAATGTCCCATCTCCGAATGTGATTTTATCTGTAGTTTGGTTAAAAGGAGAACAGGCAGGTAGTGGTTGAGTCATTATCTGACATTATCCTGGGAGGACTTCAGGAGCTGCCTCTCTCAATCTTACTTTTCCCACTGTAACAGTCATTCTAACATATGAAGAAAAAATTTAATTTCTCCATTCTCCATTTCTTCTTCTTACTTTTTGAAAGATCCTACTGCCCGCTCAGAAAACCTGTAAGAATTTTATTGGGTGCCTCATCTGAGGTCGTAGGTAAATAATACAGTTCAGCAAGACTGTGCTCATGAATAACAATATGTCTATGCTTAAGGGTTTTCATCTTTTCCACTTCAGTAAGAATTCAGCCTGGGCAGGTCACCTCCCTTTGAAGTATTTCAGATCATCATATTTACAGAGACATTCAGAGGAACTTTTTAGACTGTGAGACTCAAGGACATAAATTATCCCTTTTCTTATAAACTGTGATTTAAACCAAGTTTGATAATTTGCATTGTATTTTTCTCTTTTTTAAAATTACCTAGCACCCAGTAGGCTACTGGGTAGGCAAACCAGTTATGGCCACTGGTGCAGAGCACTGTAGCAATGCTCCAGAGCAACAATGGGCTAGAGCACCATGGGTCACATCAGTGAGTTACCACAATAAGACAGTGAAGCTCCACTGATTGACACAGAAGAGCTGGTCTGATTCATCTATTCTTGCCCTTCAGCAAAAATTCAGATAAAAGCATCAGAAAGTCTGAAAGATCGATCTTGAAATGTGATTAATCATGGATTCAAAGAGTTCTGGGTTCATGTATTTTTTAAGTTTGCAAATAAAAAAGACCCAAAGATAAAAGTTTACCCAAAAAAAACCCAACAACTTAAGGATTCACAATTCTGCAAACTAGTTTTGTAGACCACACTGTGTAAGTCAGTTTATCCTTCTTTTTCTAGTTGAAAAATATATTCCATGTACATAAATGGCTGAATTACTGAAATGAAAAAAAAAAAAAAAAAAAGATGGATGCACAGCTTCTGCTCAGTTAATTAAAAACCATCAGTCCCTTACAGTAATTAGAATGTGATTCATTTTTCAGCATCATTCATATTTGTTTTGCATTAGCTCTAGAAATATGATATGATTATATGATGTTTGATTTAATACAGCATTCTGGATCCAAACCCATACATTTAATCAAAGGGCTTTCTCCATTAGAAGGAATAAAGAGTTTTGTGGGATACATGAGGCCATTCTGTCTGTTCCTGTTGTTTTTTTAAAAAATAACCTTATCATGGAATATGGGAATAGACAATGAATGCAACTGCACAGTGAAAGATCTGAAGAAATGCTGTACAAATCTTTGTCACTAGCCCTTTCAATTGCTTGCATCACTTTAGCAGAGAAATAGCCTTGGACATAGTGCTGCCCAGGGTAGTGCCCATTTTCTTACCTGTGCTGCTTTCATCACAAGGCTGAATGAAGCAAGAAAGACTAGAGTGAAAGTGAAACAGGGGCTGAATGTCCAAAGCAATCAGTGTCAGAGCTGGAATTGCAGCTCATGTCCAGCCTAGTGCCTTAATCCATCAGGTATGGAACACTGGATCTTGCCTCAGGATATCTGGAAAGCTACAAATTAAGGTGGCCTGACAGGCTAGGGGACAGGAAATCCAGCAAGGATTGCTCAGTACAAAGATACCTTTTGCTCTGTGTCCTGGCATCAGTTCTTGTGAACTGGATGGTTACTTAGGAGAGAGAGAATGAGGACCTACCCTCTTCTTGTGCCCTTCCAACAACGTGACCTCTTGGTGTCCTCTGCTCGATTTTCTTGTCTGAGGACCCCAAAAGCCAGGGCCAGGACTGCAGAGAGGCTGAGGGAAAGTGATCCTTTACCAACAACAGCTACTGATACTGCAGCCCCAGCCCTGGCTTTTGTTGTGTTTCACCACATCAATAGCATGCTCCTGTCTCAAAGTGAACAGCAAAAAATTCCAATCAAAAAGAGGGTCTGAGCCTGCACACTGGACAGAGAGCAAAACATGAATTTCCCCTTTTCTACACTCTTTGCTGATATATAAAGACATTTAGGAAATATTTTTTTCTGAGGGAGGAAAACAAGCATACTAAAAAAGGTAACATGAAGTCTTAAGTATCTTTTGTCATAGACCTTGCTGGGGTTTTGTTTTGTTTTCCTGTGGGAAACTTGGAATCAAAACAAGCAAGGAAGCAAAAGTTTGGAAAAAAAGCAACTAAGAACTTAAACTATCCTATACATGAACATGCACATAACCATTTTGAGTGGGGCACCTTTCTTTCTTTAGTAAATTCTACATGTCCAGTCAAAACAATTATGCAAACACATAATCACCATGTCAGGTTCAGATCATTAATTCTACTTCATATGTCAGAAAATTGTTATATTCCATTCAATTACTTCTTTACAGACCCTGAAAAGCTCTGCATAAGGAGCAAAATGCTGAATGGCATCCATTAGTTACCACTTCCTCTATGAATGAATCCTTCTTCTTTTCTGCATATATTACAAGGTTTGTTTCTCAGAGAACTTTTTGATCTGCTGCTGCAGGGACACATTTTGACACTACAGAGCTAAATTTGTACAGCACAAACCAAGTCTCTTACAGGCTGGTGACACACCCAGAGTAGGAGCAGCACAGCACAGTGCTACCTACAGGCATGTCCACACTTAAAAATATTCCCTCTGGCCTGAATTGCTCCTTTCTTAAGGTCTCCATCCTACGGAGAACAACAAAGTATGTTGAACAACATGGATAGATGAGCATCCTAAAGCAGCTCAATGTGACTTCATGAGATTGACTGCCTGTTTTAATTATTTATACTTGGCTAAAAATCAAGGTACTTGGTTGAGCCTGTGACTCGAGCAGTCTCCTTAAAGACAATGGAATAAATGCATCTGAAGAATTAGTCATTTCAGTCAGCTGGAAGAAACAGATCAGCTGCAAGACTAAGTAATTTCTGAGATGTCTGCCAAACACTTTTTACTTCAGTTCAGTGAAGTCTGAAAACACTTTTTTATTTCTGGAACATGAGAATTTGTTGCCTGCCTTCATTCAACATGCTGCAAGTAATTTTTGCAAATTATTTGACTTGAAAAAATGTGCCATTGTATTTCTGTGAAAGATCATTTGTCTTCTTTTTAAGACAAAACTTGTGCCTCGTTCTCACTTATCTTTGCTGTTTCAACCAGAAACTAAAAAACTTGTTTCCTATGACACCTCTCACTGGATTTTGTGAATGAAAAATGAGTTCCCTGGGTCAAATTCGGAGCCATGAAGCTCAGCAGAAAACATACTGCTCCAAAGTTTGAGTTCCGTGTTTCTCTACATTCACTTCAATGTTTCCTTATCATTTTACATAAAACCACCAAGCAACAGAAATATTACTTCAATGCTCGGGTGCCATCAATCCATAAACCCATTAACAAAATGTATAATAATATTGTGGGTAGCTGTTTCTTTATTTCTGTCATATTCAGGTGCAAAGAGCAGGTTCTTCCTTGCTTTGAGTCAGTGCAGGTGTTCATAGTCATATGTGGTATCTACCAAACCAACACTACAGTTTGATAGTTGAGCATCCCTTTTCTTTGACATTATGTGATAATGGGATATTCTAAAAGCTTCCTCTGACACTTGCCTAGAGTTTTGTTTCAGAGCATTTGTCCACTGTTCAAATTTGGCTATATAGCCAGTGGCTTTAAATGGTTTCCCATTTCCCAGGTCAGAGAGTTTATACAAGCTTATCCATTCCTGTGTACAACTGTCTGGTTAACTGTGGTAGGAAATTAAGAAATGATATTTTGCTACATAAGAAGGACTCACAGAGTCAACCTTCCCCTGATCTCTGACCGTCTCTGTAGAGGAACCAGCCCTGGTGGCTGCCAGGGTGTCTCATTACATTTCTCTTAGAATAAAAGGACATTTTAATAGAAGTAGCAAGTGAATTGTTGGTTTAGTAACGATAACTTAGGTGAACTACACAGCAAAACAGTTGCATAGTGAGGCCCTAACACATATTGCATTTACTGGAGCACTAAAGGATTCTCACAGGATCTCTTCTCAGGGACTAAAAATTATTTTTATGAGCAGAGCTGTTCTAAACCAAAAATCACTCCTTACAGCTGCAAATGAGATGTAGCTAATGCTGTCAGGTTTTTTTTCCCTATTCTGTTGAGAATGCAACACATAAAATCAAATTGCCAGACATTTTATGGTACCCCTGGACCAGCTTTAGCAGGCAGCAAAAAACTGGAGTAGAAGGAAGGAAGATAGTGAATAACTGGGTCTTCTGCTTTCAGGGTGGTCAAAGGAACTTATTTCAAGAACTAAAATGAAATGTGAATGTAACTATTGTAGTCCATGTTTTATTAAGAAGAAAAAGAGAAAATAGAAGCTGAAGAGCGGGGCTGAATGACCTAACACCTTTTTCTTTCCTTTGCAATGTTTTGGCCCAAGAAAAATACAAGGTGTTCTACATGAAAAAAAAAAAAAAAAAAAAAAATTAAAAAATCCAAAACACCTACTATAGAGTCATAGAACACCTGTTTGGAGGGACCTTAAGGATCATCTGATTCTGCTTTTCATGGAAAAAAACACAAGCTAGAAACATACAATCAAAGAATGATTTTGGTTGGAAAAGACCATTAAGATCATCAGCCCAACTGTTAACCCAGCACTGCCAAGTCCACCACTAAACCATGTCCCTCAGCATCACATCTACACAACTCTCCAATACCTCCAGAGATGGTGACTCAAGCCTTTCCCAGGCAGGCTGTTCCAATGCTTGACAACCCTTTCAGCAAATAATTTTTTCCTGTATCAAATCTAAACTTTCCCTGGCACAACCAAAGGCCATTTCCTTTTTTTCTATTGCTTGTTACTAGGGAGAAGAGACCAACACCCACCTTGCTAAAGCCTCCGTTCAGGTAGTTTTAGGGAATTATAAAGTCCGCCTGCATCCTCCTTTTCTCCAAGCAACCCCAGTTGCCTCAGCAGCTTCTCCTAAGGAGGAGTGTCTAGACAAATGGCCCAGCACTCTGTCGAGTTGAATCTTAAAAATGTCCAATGCTGGGGAAGCCACTACTTCCCCGGAGAGATTATTCCAATGACTGATGGTTCTCACTGTGAAAAATTTTCCTCTTGTGTCCAGTCAGAATGTCCCCAGGAATAACTTGTACACAGAAAGATGAAAGTAAGTGAAATGTAGCTCAAAAAGAGTGGCATTTAGAATGCCACTGGGAAGTATAGAAAATTTTGGGTTATTTATTCATGCATTTTTAATTTTATTTATGATACTTATCACTATAGGATTTGGAGCTGTAGTGACTCCTCTGAATCCCTTTCTGCTAGTTGTTGCAGAGACATAGTTAATTGTTGGTCTAGATAAAGACCCGGAGATAAGAAAAACAGAAGGATGAGGTGAGTTGCAATGAAATCTTGAATCCACTATTTTTAATACATGAGAGGCTTTTTGTAATTCTTATGCTTCACGAACATCACACAAGAAACATTTACAGGTAGACAAATTTATTTCTATGAGATATAAGAACAGGACTTCTCCAGCAAAGGGAGATGTAGACAAGAAGGAATCCAAGTTTCCACTGTGTGATTTTTGGGTTCTCATCTCTCAGAATGTTCAGGCTTATTTCTCAAGTTCATAAATATGTCTTTAAGGTGAATCAAATACCTAAAGTTTTCACTGAATTGTATCTCAAACTTGTAGCCACCTTGAGGCACATTTCCTTCCTGCAGGCTGCATGGGCAGGTGATTTTTTCTCAGTTTTCCAAGGGCAAGGCCTTTCCACCCTTGCCATTTTACCCCTTCCAGAATCTGTTCACTTTCAGAAATTCAGGAAAAGCTCCGAGAAACTTGGCATGTAATTATATTTTTTGTAATCCTTTAGTTATTAAGCAAACATAATTTCCAAATTAAAACAAACATAATACCCAGGCTAAGGATCTGAAATGTACCTATTGATTATGGTAGGTGTTTATGGGAAATTCCTGTAAGAATCCCAAAAGCACCATGATGTCAAGATTTCATTGCAACTGCTATTGCTCGTTTTAAGTGAACTCAAATTTAATTAATAGAATATTTCTACTGAAGGAAAGTGAGAGATTAGATGACAAGAAAGTAGTCTGGAGGAAAGATGAGAAAACAATATAACGGAAAAAAAATACAGATAAAATTCTTTAAGAAAAAAAATGCTGGAATTAAAGTAGCAGCGAAAAGTTGGGTGCAACAGAAGTTAGACTGATTTTATGCTGCTCTGGAAATATAACTTGGTTGCATTGTTTTGCTTATTTATTTATTGATGCTACATTAATCTCTTCAAACTGGTAGGAGCTGAGGACACTCACAACTGGCAGGAGGCATTCATCAAGTGGAGGAGGAGTGTTGCCTGGTAGCACTGGAGAGAGAGTTTTCTCTGAAGAAGGGATTTGCCTTCTGTTCCCAGCAGTAAATCTTCCCTCTGGCTCTCACTGAGTCTGGGAGGTTATTTTATCATGGCTCTTTCCAAGCTGCTCTGATTTTCAGTGGTCCTGCCTCAAATTGGAGCTTTCAAGCCTCAGCACGGGGCTCCTGCTGCCATAACACTCCAGATCAGCTCATCCCACTTCCACAGCCAGTCCCAGCAGGAGGGGCAGGGAGCTCTGCTATCACATTGTTTCCCCTCTCCTCTCTGCTCACCCCCTGGTTTGCAGGCATGGGCTGCTCTCCAGCACCAGGCAGGAGAGCTTGTTTCCCCTGGGTTTGTAGGGGTAACTGAATAATGGTTGTGTTAGGGCTAATTCAAAAGCAAAGTCTTCATCTCTGCAGAAACCTAAGAATATGTAAGGGGGAGATGGGAGGTTGGGGTTCAAACAGACCAGAAAGGAGGAGTAAAGGCAACATCACGACTGAAACAGCTTGTTCTGAAATTTGGAGATAAAAGAGCTTGACCTCGGGTACTACCACAAGTGGGGTTAAAATTGTGCATGTCGTAAGAAGTGTCAGCCACAATGATGTGGAGCTGCAGGAAGGGCTATTTAACTAATTGGTTATTTTCTTCATGACTGATTCGTTGCAGATTTATTTTTTTTAGTCACTGCAACACATGTCAGGCCAGGAGCAAGGCTCTATTTTCTGGTTGCAACTGGCAAGAAAAATAATTGCTGGATTCATGAAAGTGCCACAGACCCACCTGCTGCTTTGGTAGTGAAACAGGCCACTCCACAGACAAGAAGTGTGGAGGTGGTTTGGGTGCACATCCATGGGTGTGGCTAGTGCAAGAGCTTGTGCAAATTTACATCTTACATCAGGAGAAGCTGATGAGAAATTGCTAAAGAAGTAATATGGGTTGCCAGAGACCCATACCACATACTGCCATAGACAAAAAAAAAAAAGTACTGTTTGTTGCTTTTTCGGCTGGAATCACTAGCAGAGAGAGCAGCCTTCTCAAACTTTTCTGCATATATATCCCTTATATACATACTTTTCATCATATTGACTCTGTCTAAAATAAAGGAAGATGAAATCTAGAGACGGTCATTCCAATATACAAATTCAAATAGATATAAATATATATAAATTCAAATACATATTGAATATTGAATATATATATTCAGTATATATATCATATTTATCTGATGTTAATGGGAAATATACTCTCTTTTATTATATTTTTATGTTTCATTTGTTGAACTATGGGAGAAAAAAAAAATAATTAAAAAAAATAATTGCAGCTCAGGAGGAGCAGAAATAGCATCCCTGTCATAAATCCAGCCCTTTGATTCTATACTAATGCCACAAATGGGTTCAAGTGAATGAACATGTATTTTGATCCAATTCAACTCTTGTTCAATCTAGTGAAAAGATGCCCATAGACTTCTATAATTATCACCTAGTCTGATAATCCTTCATTTTCTCCGAACTAGTCCTGTGTCTGTGTGGAAGAAGTCTGTGCAGTTTCCAGAGGTTTTGACACCATTAGCAAGTAGGAGGCACCATTAATATTAGCAAGGAGGTTTTGACACCATTAGTTATTAACAAGCAGGAGACCTCAGAAAGAAGTGGTATAGAAAATAACCTTTACATAGTGTATAACTATGAATTGAAAGTGGCTGTTGCAGCCAGTGCCCTGCTTTTCAATTTGACTTTCACAGATGAGCAGAAAGTGGAAAAGAATCTATTTATAGTATTCATAGGGGGAAAAAAAGGGTATTGATCAATAAGTGGATGGCAATGTCAGTTACTTCAAGCCTTGCAGACTTCAAAATGCATTTATTGTTAGTAATGACATGTAGGAAATGAAGCAGGTATCACACAAACTATCACACATAATTGGGTTGATGTTCAAAGGCAGGGGGGCTCAGCATGAGCGAGATGCATGTCCAGTCTAGTTTAGCTCCTGGCATTCAATCAGCAAGAGCTCAGCTTTACAAAAGCCCCTAATAGGATGATAACTAATTATTGCTGCCTGTGGGTGGGACTTCTGCTTTGCAGCTGCTGTGCAGGCAAACACTCTCCACCCTACAAAGCCATGATGCAGAATTGCATGTGCTCATCTCTGGATGAAGTGAGAGCACAGGCTCACCCAGAAGCACTGTTTGGCTCCTTGTGATAAATCATCAGTACAGGCTGTGGCTTTGATAACCTACCTATCAAGGCCAGATCTGAAATCCAGTTAAATTATTGGGAACCTCTGATTTGCCTCAAATAGCCTTTGGATCCCAGTGAGTAAAACACAGCCAGGCACTCACAGCCTCCCAGGAGTCTGTCTACAAGGGTAAGGAGGCCAAAACTAAACACAGTGACAGTTTCTCATCATTGTCTTTAAGTACCCATTTCTAATTTGCTAAACAAGATGTTGCTTTATGTGCTGTTCATTAGCTCCTGTGGAAGAACTGCCTGTTATTGGTAGCCCTTAAATTAGGACAATAAATTGTGCTGCTTTCCTTAGTGCCTTTAGACTTCACAGTTGATTATAACAGAGCTCACAAATCTGTTGAAATCCATGTCCTAAGATGTGCCCCTTCTAATAAATCAATTGGAACAGATACAGAGGAGAGTGGCATGTGTCTGTGTTGGACAGAAAAATTGGTATTTGCAATAATTGCTTGTAAAAATCAATCTGGTTTACAAAAATCAATGGTCTGTTCATTATTATAGTTTTGCAGACTGTCAGAGCAATTTAGTTGCAAGGAGCTACAATATAACACAAGCCTTTGAAGGCTGTTTCATCTGCTTGTTTTAAAAATGAAAAATGAAACAATTGAAGCCTCAGGCACATCCTGTCTAAAAGGAGCTCAAGCTCAGTCCAGGGAGCTCCCCCAAAGCAGAGAAGCTCTGTAGAGTTTAGAGGAGCAACTGCTTGAGAACCGACTGCAACTTTTATTCCTGGGAAAACTGCTTGGACATGGTTAAGTGACCTAGGGATTTATTTTTTTCTCAAATTAATCTTGCTTGTACTTTATGTGACAACCAGTTTTTCCTCACAAAGAGCTGGACTTCATAAAGCTCCTGCTTCTGAAATTAATCTTCTGCGTGTGCTCTGCTGGAGCTCTGCTGAACTGCCACTTGCATATTCCATTCCTCTTTTCATTATGGAAGTCACAGGAGTCAGTTGTACTGGTCTGCTGGTCACCAGCTTTCCTTTTTTTCCCTGGATTTCCAGAGTATGGAAAAAAAGAAAACCTGTAACTAAAATAAGTGCTGCAAATCAGTGTCCTACAGCACCAGTGAGCAGTGAGTGCTGTGGGACACCTCAGCAGAGAGTCCATAACAGGCAGCATGGGAACTAGTAGAACACACTGCCCTGTGTGATGAACTTACTGTGGCCAGTTGAAAAGCAACTTGAATTCACTGCCTGACTGGAGGCAACAAAAACAGAAAGGAACAAATTCTCTTACTGGGGATTTAATATCTCTTTATTTTTCTGCATATTAATTGGAGACTGATGTTGATAACAACATAGACTGCATTTCCCAGTAGGATCCCTTTAGTATTTTCACTTCAGGAAAGCACCAGGCTGGTGTGTGCAGTTCCA
The DNA here is from genome assembly GCF_000747805.2 of Chaetura pelagica. Classification (NCBI taxonomy): domain Eukaryota; kingdom Metazoa; phylum Chordata; class Aves; order Apodiformes; family Apodidae; genus Chaetura; species Chaetura pelagica. The sequence goes on along the minus strand of NW_009952440.1, from coordinate 2,675,755 downwards.
CAGCCCTTGGGACAGTAATGTGGCAGCAAAATCACTAATAATATTCACTCATTATTAACTAGATAAGAGGAAGAATAGAAAAGGAAATAAAACAAAAACTGCAAGCAGATCTAAATGGAGATTTTTTGTAATTATTCCAATAAAATTATTGATACAGTCTTGTTAAGGCACCAATGTCATCCATTTTAAGATGGAAGATAGTGTTAGAAAAAAAAGGAAAAAAAAAAGTTAAACTTAAATTTCTGTGATGAGGTATAGAGAACATACAATCTTCACCTGGATAATATTGTTACCCAGTTCTGATGTGGCTTTGATGTGGGCAATTAAAGAAGGTGGGTAATAGTGTTCTGCTCAGGCTGTGGTGTGGTGCAACTGAGATTATGAAGCTCTTCTCTCAGCACACCAGTGCTTGAGTGTCATCTGAGATGCTCTTAATATAATTCTGTCATTATTAATAAGACTTTGGTCTCTGAATTTTATGAGTCCTGTGTGGATTCTCATCTGCAGTGCAATGAGCTCTTCTTAGTGGGTTCAGTGGAAACACAGCACTGACCACAGGTGCTGAGGGTCTGGTCTAAAGTGTATTGTAAAAAAAGGTCAATATCAGCTTGATTTCAGACTGTTACCTCAAACACTTAAGCCCTGACACTATTTTTAGCCCTTTGTTATTAGCCACACAACATGACTGACATAAGGAGTTGAGATGAAAGGGGAAGGACTGAAGTACTGGACACATTGTTGGGAATGTTGATTTATGAAAATATATAAACACAACTGTTTCTTCTTAATTGTTCTTTCTTTTTTTTCATGCAGAGTTTAAATAATGCTCATTTATACAGTGCAGCAGGTACTTGCTTCAGAATTGCCAAGGATGACAGAGCCATGTGCAGGAAACCAAAGGGGACACTATTGGTCAAACAAACCACCCTGACATGGTTGCTCACAGTCCCTGTCTCAGGTGATGGTCACTCTAGGTCAAGCACACAAGCCTTCTCAAGACTTCCAGCATATAGAGGGAGATTTTATAATTAATTAGACCTTAATTAGTCACTTTCATACTATTTCTGTCAATGGCAAGGGCTGGAAGGCTAACAGGATCACTGGGAACAGGTTGAAAGAAATTTCTCACTTCTAGTCCCTGAGAGAAAACCTGCAGCCTTTGGGTTCTTCAACAGAAAAATTCTAGAGCTCTTTTCCTGAAGGCACAATGACTTCCCAACCATCAGCAGAAGCAAAGCAGGGAAACTGACAGCTGATGGTTTCAGTTTGGATCTCACTTTCCTAAGGCAGAAATCCCTCTGATGATGGTCAATCCACCTATTTTCTTCAGTCTTCTTAGGCCAAAGCCAGCACTGCTGTGAGCAGAGACAGGAGAAGTTAACAGACTACATTTCTAACAATGAATTCCTAGACACAGATCCACCCACTTCCTAGCCCTTGACTGTCCCTGCCATCATGAAAGAAGAGGATGAGGCTGCAGAATTAACTGTTAACAGAGTCAACAGAGTTAACTCAGCTTGCAGAGGATGAGAATCACTTGGCTGGCAGTGCTGTCAAATTGTCAGTCCAGCAGTTGAAGTTACAGTAGAGTAGTGCTGTTAGTCATATTTTTTCTATTTTTTTCTGTGCATATCATGCCATTGGCTCTGCAATTAATCCACAGTTAATTCTCAGACATCTCTTTGCCTGTGAGGACAACACTTAGGGAAAGTGGCACAATACAATTCTAATCATAGCTACAAGAAAGATATTCTGTGGTTTTCATAAAGGGCATTGTTTTTCAGTTTGTGAAGCACCACTCATTTTTTTCTCAGAATTGAAAGAAAGGCAAGAAACAATAATTCTGCCAGACTTCAGCATTTCAGAAGATATTCTGCCACTTCCAAAGGCTCTGTCTTCTTGGAGGTGTTTCAGAAATTTGCTGACTTCCTAATGCCCAGAAAAAAAAAAAAAAATCATTTTCTGTTCTGTCTCACAGATGACACATCTCAGACAGAAGCTGAACTTATCTTGAAGAACAAACAAACAAACAATAACATTGTCTCATTGCTACAAACCTGCCTCTTTGTCCCATGGCATTGAGACAATGCATAGATGTGATGCTGTGATAAAAAAGATAGGATGTCATTAACCTTTCCTTGGCATCCAACACCTTTTCTGTCCTGAAAGAGTAACTGAGATAATCAACACAAGACTTGTTGTGCTTATTATTAATTTCCTTTCTTTGCTAAATAACTAGGAAGGTAAATATGACTGCTAAAGTATCTGTACTAAAATGGCTGGTTTCAAATTCCTATGAGGCAGTCAACTTACTTCAGTATCTGACCAAACCCACCTCTGCTATTACTGTCAACCTGTGTTTCTAAGAGGTCACCTGTCATTATCTGTCCACCCTCTGGGGCACACAGGCAGTACCTGGCAGCCTCCAGAGCTCAGTGAGCCAGCCAATATTTGAGTTATTTGTCTGCTTCTTTCACTGACATGAGAGGACATGCTATTTCTAAACTAGACTCATTCATTTGCTACAAAACACTGCTGGACCAAGACCTCTGCTCCATCCTTTGCTGACACTTCTATTACCAGCTGAATAGTTGAGTGGGCTTGAGTGCACAAGGAAGAGATGATGTCAGTCATAAAACAGCAAGCTCAGAGGGACCAATTAACTCCTAAATATTATGTGGCATTTCTGGATTTCTTCCCCAATCACTGTGGGTCAAAACCTCTTCTCATTTTAACAGCTGTAATAATTTTGAATTCTGAAGTGGAAATGCAAAAAAGATCAACAATTAATATCCATTTATAAATCCCCCTTGCTTAAAAATCACTGTTTTCTGTGTGAGAAAATCCAAAGAAGCCTGAGACTGCAGGGGCTGACAGGCTGGTAAAAAAAAGGAGAGATCAGGACTAAAAGGAGCTGTTGGCAAATTTGAAAATACTCTTTTGAAAGTGTTTGAATTGGTATAATCAATATAGGGTCAATATAGGGCCAACAAGGAGACAAACCACGAGGGGTGTTACCCAGTGTTGAGCTGAAAGGTGAACTCCTGGGATGTTTTGCCATGATGAAAGTTAATCAGGGTTCATCCCTGGCTATGAGCTAGACAAAGGAGTACAGAGCACCAGCTGCAAGTCCTACAGAGGAAAACCTGTAACTTCTGAAAATTGCCCTACTTCACTACAACACTGAGCACAGATTTGACAGCTTGCACATAGGAGTTTATGTTTTTAACTTTCCAAAGAGATGGAAATAATTTCATAGAATTGTAGAATTGTTTGGGTTGGAAGGGGCCTTAGAGATCACCTAGTTCCAATCCCCCTGGACAGGCAGGGACACCTCCCACTAGACCAGGTTGCTCCAAGCCCCATCCAACCTGGCCGAGAACTCTTCCAGGGATTGAGCCCCCACAGCTTCTCTAGGCAATCTGGGCCAGTGTCTCACCACCCTCATCATAATTGATTTCTTCCTTATATCTGATCTAAATCTACCCTCTTTTACTTTAAAACCATTATCTCTTGTCCTGTCACTACAGGGACTGGTACAAAGTCTCTCCATCTTACTTGCAAGGCAACTTTAATCATAAGAAAGGATGCAAAAAGATCTCCATATAATTTCCATGATGATCTCTTTACAATGTCACAAGCCTGATATTTCCTGAAAATCTTTATTTCTTTGCTCATGCCACTCGTTAGCACAACTCACTGTGCAACTTTTCTAGCTGTGACACTCAGAAGAGCAGAACAGTAATTGATGGTGTCCACTAGACAAGCCCCATAAGGATTAGAGTGAAGTTTGCACAGTTTATCAGACCAGAGATGAGAGGTGTTAAAAAAGTACTGCTCATGTGCTGCAGAAGAGAGTTAGTTCAGTGTATTTTAAATAATCTGTAATGTACGTGGTATTTTTCAGTTGTGTTCTTGACAAAGGAGATACCAGTATTTCCACTTTACTGAGACACTGTAGTTGCTATGCAGAACACTTGCAAAATCACTAACAGGATTTGGACTCCTGAGAGTCTAGAGGGGTTGAGGTTGGAAGGGACCTCTGGAGGTCATCAGCTCCAACTCTACTGCTGAAGTAGAGACACCTAGAGCCAGTTGCCCAGGGCCATGTCCAAATGGCTTTTGCATATTGCCCAGCAGGGAAACTCCACAAACTTTCTGAGCAACCTGCTGCAGAGCTTGGTCACCCTCCCACTGAAAAAGTGTTTCTTGATGTTCCAAGGGAAATCCTGTGGTTCAGATTTTGCCCCTTGCCCTGGCACTGGGCACCACTGAAGAGAGCCTGGCTCCACCTTCTTTGCACCTCCCCTTCATCAATTCAGTAATTCAGACTAACAAGGAGGTCCTAGGGGGTTCCTCACTGAACTGCTCTGTGGAGCTCCATGGAGGTAATGAGGCTGCAAAATGTGCCACATGTCCCTGCTCTGGAAAACATCCATCGTTAGCTGATTTCCCAGCTAGCTGAGAGGAACTCTGATTTCTAGCAAAATAAGGAGACAAATGCACCACCTGCCAGAATACCCAAAATTGGCCTTCCAATTTCCTGGTGTTTTGACTAACTGACAAATGTGGCTGAAATTCTGGATGGATAAAACATTATTTTAGCTATTCCTGCATGCACATGAATGGCGAAAAGCTTAACATTTGAAAACTCTCTGCCTTTGTCTTGAGTATGTATTTTTTTTCAGCTGTAGTCGTTGTTGGTCACATTTGCTTCACTGTTGGTAAGTCAAGGGAAAGGGAAATCAACTGGACTTTTTATTCTGTCTCTGTCTATTCTCATCTTTCTGTGAAGCAAGTGTGGTACTTTTTCCTCCTTTGGGTCTCTTGATTGGAAGGACTGGAAATGCTACAATAATCCAACTGTTGGGAATTGCTAGGATGAGTAGCTTTGCTTAGCACTGGAAGCTAAAGCAGCTGAAGCCTTAGGTCACAAGCTGTGAACATTCACCTAGATGTTGCTCTAGGAAGGGAGCAACTTGCACGTTGAGAGCCAGAGCAGACAAAGTCCACAGGCCACAGAGCACAAAGTGCAACAACCATATTGCAACGTGCCAAAGAGTGACCAACAGGGGTGGCCTTAATGTTACTCTTGGTCCAAGCTGTTGCCTGAGGGCTGGGGAACTGAGAGTGTAAGGGCACAACTGCCCAGGGATTTCCTTCTTTGGGTTCCCTCTTCAGTGGCACTGGGGCAGAATTGCAGTGCTATTCATAATGAGTCTATTTGTAGAGGAAACTGCTCTTGAGCTTCCTGAGTCAGTGGAACCTTCTAGTGGAACCCACCTATTCTGGTGGCAGGTGTGCATGATTTCCACAGCAGCTTGCCCATCCAGGTGGGTCTCTAGGCAACCACTGCTGGACATGGAACTGGCTCCTGTCCAAACGCCCAACTGGCATCAGGTGAGTTCACCTGGGAGCTTTGGAGATTGGAGGTGCTGAGTGGTCAGAGTTATAATTCTGCTACTCAGTTCTAAATGGCGGGATGTTGTAAAATCCCACGACCAAATGGTAAATATTCAGATTGCCTGTGGGTTTGAGCCCCACCTGGGAAGGATGCTCTAAGTGTTCTGTGGGTCTAAGTCCCACCTTGGAAGGGCACACAAAGTATTTTTGATCCAAAGGGATCTGAGTCTCAGACGTCTTCTAGGGCAGGTGGGTGTGGACTGATTAGCACAAGGCACACAGATTTGGCATTCAGAGATGGGGAACATGCCCAGCATAGAAAAAGGGGTGCCCGTAGATGGGATACTAGAAAACTGGAGGAAAATTGATGGCACTGCAGATCTATTGGAAAACCAAACACCATCCTTGTGTAAGGAAGACTGGAAGAGCACTTGGAAGAACCCACCAAGGAGCCTTCAAATTAAAGAAATTGGCCAAGCACTGTAAATTGTTCCCATAAAAACCTCAGGAAATGGATTATTGACATGTATGGGCATGGGCAGGGACAACTCCCACCAGAGCAGGTTGCTCCAAGAGCCATCCAGTCTGGCCTTGAACATTTCCAGGGATGGAGCATCCATAGCTTTTCTGGGCAACCTGTTCAGGTGTCCCATCACTCTCACATTGAATAATTTCTTCCTAATGTCTATCCTAAATCTACCCTCTTCGAGTTTAACACCTTTCCCCAGTTGCTAAACCATGGTTAGAAATCAGATACATGTGATGGGAGTTTGCAAAGTGATAAGAGCAAAGGAAACCTAAGTGCAGGAACACAGACAGAGGCCACAGGAACAGCCCAGCATCCACTGAGGAAGACAGCAGCAGGCTTTGCTGACACAGAGGGGAAATACACTCCAGAATCTTAAGTGTGAATTAGCAGCAGGGGTTTGTGGACAGAGCTACCTCTAATACCTGCAGCTATTTCAAGGATCATATGCCAGAGTGGCAAGGAGGAAATTACCTGGAGACTCTCTACTTGTGCAATGTGTGAATGATTTGTCACCTGCCAGCAAGACATGCAAACACTTCTCAAAAGATACTGTTTTCCCATGTTCTGCTGCTAGCAGAAAAGGTCACCATGCATCTCTTTCTAAGCTTCAGCTGTGTGAGCACGAAGTGAAATCTTTGGGATGTACATCAGCAGAAGGACAAGGACTCCCAGAGCCAGAACGGGCCCAGGCTGCTGTAGAAATCCCTCGCCCAGGAACGAAGAAACCACCGTGGGGATGTTCAGGCACAGCAGGATCCTACAAACCCTGGATACGGGGGCCAGGGTAGCTGGGCAAGACTTGGAGAGAAGCTGCCAAGGCAGAGCAAGTGGAGCCCGTACCGTGAGGGCCAGAGGGAGAAAAGGCTTTCCAAGCTCTAAGAGCAGCTTCACCTTCTGCTCCGGCAGCGGCATCGCCCGGTTGCTCCAAGTCCTTGGGACTGCATGAGAGCCCAGAATAGCACCTGGAGCCCTTCCCAAGAGCCAGGTCGGCGCTGCTGCCCCGTGGCTGATTCCTCAGCTCATCCCGGTGCTGCAGCCGCCGGGAATCGTCCCAGGGCTGCAGCAGCAGCAGGGACTGTCCCAGACAGCCGAGCAGATCAGTAGTTCTTGGGCACCCAAGAGCTGCGTGTGCCCCGCAGGAGGCAGAACTGGTTCTTACCCCACACGCTGCACAAACATTGTCCCCACGAGGAGAACATTGTCACGAATGAAAGGTTTAACTGCAGGTGACATCTGACAGCTCCGCGGGTGGGTGGTGAGCTGTGCCACAGCTGGCTGAGATGGTGTTTCCCTGCAGCTGCCTCAGAGATCTGCAGAATTAACCTCTAGAGAGCCTTGGTCCGACCCTTTTCCTGATGGATCTTCCTACTGCACGAGTGGGAAACAGCACACGGGCTGTGCAGAGCTGAGAAACTTGGGGGCACTTGAAGCAGAACCTCGACAACCCTCGAGGAGCGTCCAAGGGGCTGGATCAGCTGCGTCAGTAAAAGGAGCCTGGGGAGGACCTAAGCATCAGGGAGCTATTTGTACTGATCCTAAATAGTCCTTTGGAGTGTGTCATGCAAGGGCTACGACATGGGAAGAGCAAGAGTTCCTTCCCTTGGTGGAAAAGAAGGTTTCTCATTGAGCAGGAGGTCAGTCCCCGAGTGTGCCTGACATGCATCCCCCCAGACCTTCATTTTCAACTGCATTTTCCTTCTCAGATGTGGCAGCTGCATCAAACCATTTCATGCATTTACCATTCAGAGTTCAGCATGTTAAGGAGAGCTCCGGAATTCAGACTAATGAAGGAATAGTTCCACCAAGCACAGCACATGCAGGTCTGCTGGCTAAAGAGTTGGGGTTTCAGGTTCACAATCCGAGTGCCTGCAATGATCTCAGATGAGCATGTTCTGCTGACAGCAGGATCTGTCTTCCTGGTTAAACTGGAATGTGTGTGTGCAGAATCTGAGCCCCGTGTCATAGCTGCAGGATCTGAGCTTTCCATGTCCTGAAAGTGCTCCCGAATACCATGGAAAAGCATATGGACTGTATCCTGAATAATAGAGATTGTCAAAGAACTGGTATGAGCTAGACTTTTCAGTCATTGGGTGTAGGGGTTGAGGGTTAAAAAATGAGCCAATGATCTCAATCATCCCTAATTCATGTATTTTTTTTATCCACTACACAAAGGTGTAGTGTACGATGCTTGATAAAATTATTGCTCCATTTATTTTGTGCAGGAAAAGGTTTCTGAGTAGCACTCTTTTGAAGAAGAAGATTCCAGAAGCTCTGAAGAGTTAAGTTATATATGTAAATTAGTTATATGTATATGTATTTAATTTTACGTAGGCATATGAAGGAAAATCTGGATTTGTAGTTCTTCATTTAATAAAAATCTGAAAGGCAAAATTGCTACTGGGAGCAATAATCTAAATAATAATTTGAAAATAAAAATTCATAAACAGTAATAAATACATTTAAGGACTTGTTTTAAAGTAATACTTTTTAAAATTATGTATTGTGCATGACTGAAACTGTTTAATGTTGATTTGTTTCACGTACATGAACATCAAACCTACAATGTCCTATGTGTTTTTTTTTAAATATGCTGAGCATATTTGAATACATTTCATTTGTTTCTCATTCCTTAAATTAATTTTCTTTCTAAGTACAAAGATGATGGCACACGCCTCATTTTCCGAAGGAATCTATTTCCAGGATATTTGCCTAAGAAGGATAATTGAAAATATTAAATAGCTTTACATTTTCCATGTCATGCTTTTTGGGACTCCTGTCACATTGCAGACTGTGTACACTCTTAGACATCTTTCTGTGGAAAATAATATCCTGGAGCTACAAATTCTTAAAGATGTAGCTGCTTTACTTTGCTCTTCTTCTCATTAGCAAACAGTGCATCATTACACTCCTTTAATTAAAAATTAGGCAATACAGCCTAAATCAGATCACTATTAGTGTGTGCAGGTTTGTATGTTATGCTCAGTCAGTGGCTATTATTATGCTAATTGAAAGGCTGTTCTAGTCATTAAGTTAAATGTTTCATTTATAGTAGAAATATTAATTTAAAGAGAATAAATTTCACAGAACATATATTTGGAATACCATTTTGTGTTCAACAGCAAACAATCCTTTCCACTATCCAGTTTTCAGACACTCTTCCCACTCCTCCAACTCTTTTTCCACTCCTGGATAAGAGTGACATCTACCAAGCACTTACCTCCCTGAGTCAAGTTTCTGTCAATGCTGAGGTAACAGGATTGCTGTTGGACATCATTACAGTTCTTATTCCCTTCCCTTCTCCCATTTCAAGTCTTGTTGCCTCCAAACACTTTGCTGCAGAATCAAAAGTATTTTGTGTGCTGAAAGGTTCTTGAGAAAATTACAGTCTCACATGTCTTTGAGCATGATATCCCTATTGCATTGGCAAAACAATAGAAAATCTTTGTTTCCAGACGCTGGTTAGTTTTAATGGACCCAGGAGGGCAAGACAACAATGAAAATAAAGTATTTATCTGTTGTGCTTTTGCATTTTTCTGCTGTCAATATTTTCTTTGTTTTTCCTTTCTTCCTTTACTTGTGTGAACACTTCATATACAGCCTTTAGTTTGACAACTACGTAAAATCTTACTAGATAACTAAATAGCTGCTACTGTCAAATTAACAGTTTGATTGGAGGACCCATTCAGAGTAGCAGTGTCAAAGGAGTTCAAGGAAAATATACTTTATGTCATCATTGTTCCTTCAAGTCACTGGTTTGTTGTTGGTTTTAGAACAGATTTGGACCAGTAACCTGAGTGTCATAGATCAAATCAGCGGACACTAATAAATCTTCTTCTTTCTCACCAGCTTCACAGGACAAGGTGCTTGCCAGCTTGAGCAGAATTAGGTCTACAGGTGTCCACTATTTTCTCTCTAGTATTGACTTTAATATTGATCTCAATAAGGAACAGAGCTATGTTTTGTCCAAAGCATTTTGTAGCTCAATGAGAAAAAACATCAAGTCTTCTGTATTTCTCCCAAGTGCTACTTGTTACCTTTCAGAAACAAGAAACACAAAGGCTTCAGGCTCAATGGAATCAGTGATGGCAAGAGCTGCTCTACACTGACTGTTCAGCTGCAACTGGAATGGATGTGCTACATCAAAGTGTCCTGGATTGACTGGGATGGAATTATAGCAACAATTTTCAGTTCACGGAACCCGCAGTTTCTGAGAAGACTGCAGCACCCAATTCTGTGAGAACAATGTTGATAAGACACTTTGTTTTAGTTTGTGGCCAGCCATGGTATGTGGGTTTCCACTGTGATCAAGGCTTTTAGCAATTTTAAGCTAGCCAGGTGCTGGGGTGAGGAGGAGATAAAGCCAGGTCAGCTGACCCAAGCTGGCCAGCAGAAGTATTCCATAGCATAGGCATCACTCTCCCTAGAAATTGGGAAGTTTGCCAGGGACAGGGCTCCTACCAGTGGCCACCATCCCTGAAGGGTCTCATCCATTGCTCTGCCCCTGAGGCCTGTGCTCCATTTGCCATGACCATCACACTCTCACTGGAGCTGTGGTGCTCACAGGGTTTCCCATCTGGCATTCACTGCTAGGAGTGCACACCTGCAATGACTACATGGGCTGAGGGTAACTGTATTTCCTATTAGCATTGGGATTAATTGCAGTTGTTGTTGTTGTTATAATTATTATTATTATTCTAAGTCTGTTTTCATTTCAACCCACGGGTCTCTTTTCTTTTTGCTGATTCTCTTTCTCAGGAGGGGAGGGATCATCAGGTGATAGAGCAACTGCCTAAAAGCATAAGGAACGTCCCCAGGCTTTTGCTAATGCTGTCAAGAAAATCCACCAATAAGACAAAAACTGAACTGGACTAAGGAAAGAAATACAATATTGAAGAACAGGGATCAATTCTTATTCTCTCAGTTCTGTTTGGTTGTGGTTTTTTTTACTGCAAGTAGATGTACACCATCTAAACTGTGGTTTTGTATTTCCTTAGATGGTGGCATTTGCAAGGTTGTTCACAGAAAACCATTATGAAAAGAAATCTGTTGTGCAAAAATAATAATCTAGCTGCAGATTCCAGTGACTTATTTTAACAGCAGGGTGTTACAAATTTCCTTGCTTGAAGTAGTCCCATAGAGGACCACGTGTTTTTCCAAAGACAGCTTCTGGATTCATTCCTGAGAGACCTCTATGCTTCTTGTTTAGGGATTTTTTTGACAAATATTTCACAAAGCTGTCACTTCAAATCTACTAACAGATCCAATATGAACCAACAGGTGTATAAAAATTCACTAACACATGCATGAGATTGCAAAGCAAAACTTTCCACCTTTAAGACAAATCTCAGCAAATGCCACATATGCAAAATAGCTGCAACAGGTGGCAAATTGCTGCAGCCTCACCAGCCCAGGGTGCAGGGAAGATGAATGGAGCCCTCTGTGCTTTTCCAGGAGTTCACAATTATGGAATCACCCAAGTAAGATGTTTGTACTTAAAATCAAGTTAAAAGTATCTCTAAAACTCTGTCAGTTACCCAACTGTTAATAATGATCTTTCTAATACTTTTATACAACTATTACATACAGCTGTGCAATAGGGCCTACAAGAAAACTGGGGAGGACTAAGGTAATGGCTTTAAACTGGAAGAGAGTAGATTGAGGTTAGACATCAGGGAGAAACTCTTCACTATGAGGGTGGTGAGACACTGGAACAGGTTGCCCAGGGAGGCTGTGGATGCCCCCTCCCTGGAAGTGTTCACAGCCAGGCTGGATGGGGCTTGGAGAAACATGGTCTAGTGGGAGGTGTCCCTGCCCATGCAGGGGGGTTGCATCTAGATGATCTTTATGGTCCATTCCAATCCAAACCATTCTACGATTCTATGATACAGTAAGACATTTTTATTCCAGACTGGAGATACTATGTTTGCTGCAGTTCAGTCCAACAAAAAACCCACTGTGGTTGATTCTTCCCCAAAGGGGATAAAAGCCCCTCCTGTCCCCCCAAACTGACTTTCTGAATAACAGAAATCATAAGGTTTTATGAAGCATTTCCTGTGCCACAAGGTAGAATTAGGCTGTGGAAGGCCAGATAGTCAAATTAGGTTTAATTTAGCAAAAAGACTCAGCTACGTGTTACAGAGTTGCTGCTCTGAGAGGACCCACCTGAAGAATTGGTTGTTCAAGTACTGAATCACCTCTCATGTTTTGTCTCCTGTGTTACACGAAGTGTGGCTAAGTGACAGCTCCTGCAGGACTCTGTTGATATCCACTTGCTCACCCATTTACGTTGGCAAAACATGCGCAGTGTGTGACCAGACCAGCCTGCAAGCCCTGGATCAAGTGCACTGAATTCTGGGAAGCAGAAATTCCAGATGAGCAACCACATTCACTGCTCAGTGCCTGAGGACTGATAACAACTGACTGGCAACAAAGGCACTTAGAGACCAAAAAAAAAATGAAGTGTTTTCTTAATGATGTACACAAGCACACACATGAGAGAACAGATGAAAAATAAATGATCTGAGTAAGACTTAGAGCCTTGGAAAAAGTCAAAACATGATGAGCATGGGAAGCTACAAATGTGATCACAGCGTGGTACCAGTGAACGTAGAGCACACACAATGCATCATTAGAAGCACAAGTCTGTGCACGCAGGGCAATTTTCCTGTTTGAGTTGCAGCTAATGCATCTGTAGAAGCTGATTAGATTGTAGAGACAGAGCACATTGGCGTTTTGCTTTTTATTTGCTTTTATCTGCACTGCTGCTTTGGGGATGATCCATCAACACTTCAGCTGATGTGCAGTAATAGCCATAGGGCTGCACTTGGCACTGTCAGACTTGGTCTGTCAGACGTGTGTTGTACTTAAAGTGTTCCATTTCTGTCCCTTTCTCATGGAATTTCATCTTGTCAGTGTTCAAGCTGAGGAGCTGGAGAAAACTTGGTGCATGTCAGCATGAGCACATTTTTCAGCCGATCCTCATGGTAAAACATCAGGTTCTGGTGGCTGATCCTAGTGAAGAGGACAACATTAAGGACAATTTCCTGAGTAAACAACCAAGCAACCAAAAGATCACACCCTGGTGGCACTGCAGATTTAGGAGACAATGACTGAATGAGGACTGTGGCTTCCCTACAAAAAGTGAAACATAAACTGGCTTTCCCAGCTGCCACAGCTACTTGTCATGCACATTTGGATGCACCTCTTTGAGCACCACTCAAAAATAAAATACACATATTAGAATTAGGAGGCCTGTCTTGCCTCCATTCAGGCGACTTCAGAAATATCAACTTATCTTCTCATTTATTTCCTCTTCTATCCCCTGTTCAATTGGATCATTTAGTATGAGTATCACTGCAAGCCCCAGAAGTACCACAAGAAGTAGCAAGGATTGTTTAAATGGTTTAAGTGTGTTTAATTGCTTCTACAATTTTCTGTATACGTAGATGATCTCCTGCAGTCTCTTTGAAGCTGAATTCATGTATAATTCTACATTAAATTATTATTTTGTTCTTTCCTTGTTGTGTCATGTTTTATAACTTGACTACAACCTTGTATATTAGCATGAACAGTTGCTCCAGAAATAAAATAAAAAATAAGCAGAACCCTTGTCCTGGTTTGAACCCGGATGAAGCCAATTTTCTTTTTACTCATTTTTTTTTTTTTTTTTTTTTTTTTTAATTTAGAAAGCTCTCTTTTAATGAGCAGCAAGTTTTCCAGCTATTGGACTGATAGCACTGGAATGTTTATGTTACTGCTGAGATTCCAAGGTCATTTTTCTCTACTTGTTGATCCACAGCCTCAGATGCTACAGGAGCAGAAGAGTCATATCTGCAGCCCTCCTGTAGAGAGGAGTGGGCTACACAGACAGGAAACTTGATCAAAGCATTACATTCCATATACCTATGTAAGCTCAGTATCATGTCAGGAATCATGGAATCCAAGCCTCTTCCTGCTTCCTCTTCCTTTCTCTTCCATCCATGGCCAGTGTCCAGGGAAGACTCCATCTGTCCATCATCACTGATCTTCAGGCTCATGCATCCCTGACCCTCATCACTCTCCCCTCAGCTCCTGTCTGCTCTGCCCTCTCTCCGGCAGCTCCGGGACATTTCAGAGCTGCTCACAGCTCAGGGGATGCCGAGGGGTTACTGGGGATGGGGGGGAGGTGATAGGGGTTTGCACATTCCTGAACATACTTGTATAGGATTGTATGTATTTTCTTTTGCCTTTAGTATTTAATTAAAGCTGCCTAGTTTAGTTTTCAACTTGGAAAGTCTCTCTCCTTCATATTTAACCAAGTTGCTTCTCAGCTTTTGTTTTAAAAATCCAGCATGACCAACAACACTCATCATGCACTGAACCAGCCATGGACATTGCAGAGTGCTATTTAGAGGGATGTGAGATTTCTGGAACACTGTGAAATGTGAATGTCCAATCACTGTCACACACACCATCTCTCAATGCCCTCATGACACATTCTGCATGTATTTGCATGTGATATTTCATGTTCTGTGATAAACCTGTTTGTTATTCATTGTCTTTTGATGTTGAAATGCTAAGTGAAAGAAAAACTGGATAACTAGATCTGCAGCTCTAGTCTCATGTCACCTCTGCCTCCTCTTATCTGGCTTGTCCAAGCTGCTGTTTCACAGGGTCATTTTGCTGTTCAGCTGTGCTCTGCAGTGGAATGTCAAGGACACTTTTCCCTTGTGGGAAGAAGTGTCCCTGGCCATAAATGCTAGAAAGTCACTTCTCTCGGGCATTTCCACAGGGGCAATACCTGACTACAGACAAGTGACACTTCTGAGGGCACTGCTGCAGGCCAGCTGGCTGTGACACTGTTAGTGTCAGGAGTAACAGTGGTGTCCCATACAGGATCCCTACACCAGTGAATTTTGGTGGTGTTGAACTGACCCATGGCACAGAGTTAAATACACACAAGCAAAAGCCTCCTCTTCCCTGACTGATTCCCCAGAGCTAGAGCAATCCATAAAAAAATATCCAGAATCATTAAAGATACATTTGCACTTGGGGAGAAGAAAGGCTCAGATGAGAAACAGCTGTTTGGACCTGAATCTTAGGGGTGGATGTAAGTGAGGTGCTTAACATGCCATGGGAATGCTGGAGTGGGAGAGACACATCCATGCAGGGCTTGGGCAGCAGTGGGAACAGCCAGGTTGACCATGGTCTGTGTGAGTGACCTGGAGTGTCTGTTTGTGTGAGTGTTCCCAACACTGTGCATGCACCTTGCCAGGTGAAATGTCACTTCTTTTGACTGAGCCTTGCTAACATCCATTTATATCCATGTGTCTCCACTCATGCAAGCCTTTGGAATAAGTCCTATGGCAAAAAGGACGTCGTGCTCCTTTGTAAGATTATAAACACTGCAGGGATACCTGGGGCAGGTATGTACTTTTCTAGCCATGTTATCTGCCTTACTGGTATTGTTACTTACTTTACACTTGCAGTTTATTTCTTTTCCCAATTTCCAGGTCAAATGTCGTGATCAAGGACTTTTAGGGAAGCTACAAAGAAGATAAAGACTCCCTTCATCCACGGAGTCATACAGAAAAGATAAGGGATACTGACTATAAGTTACTCCTGACAAACTTCTGATTTGACAGAAGAGGAAAAGGTTTTCACAATGAGAACAATCAGGCATTAGACAAATGTCCTTCAGGGAAGTGGTGGATTCCCCAGCATTGGACACCTTTAAGACTCAGTGTTGGGCCATCTTGTGTAGACTGTGTTTTTGACAAGACAGGTTAAACCAGATGTTCCTCGTGGTCCCTTCCAACCAGGTGTTCTATGATGCTCTGACTTTCTGAAGCAGAAGATTTTAAATGCTGGTTTATTAAGCACTTCTAATTTGTCCATTAATTTGAGGAGCAAGCCGTCAGCATTTGTCTTTCAGAACCCATTTCTTAGATCACCTTTGACTTCTTGGTTTATCAAATTTTGTCATTGTTCTCTGGGGCCCTGATGAGCTTCAGGAATAGTTATGCCAGGTTGCCAGTGAGTGCTGGGGCTCAGATTCTCAGAGGGAACATACCCTCAAACACTTGGGTTAGGACCATTGAGAATGCAGGCAGGTGATTCATTAATCAAGTGCATCAAGACAGAAGTTTATTGTCCCATCCAACTCCATTTAAAAGCAGGGTCCAGATGTCTGAAGCACTTCCCTCTCCAGGGCAGTGGTGTGACCAGTGTCCCTCCAGAGGAGCAGCTTGCAGCTGGTTACATGTTCTGCAAACACTGGGGCTGCAGCCCCGCTCCATTTCTTCAGAGAGCAGAGGGCATCTTGCTTGCTCCTTTGGGGGACTTTGCAGGAGGATCCCTGCAGAAAATGAATTCCATCAGTAGCTTTCCTGTATTTTCTGTTCTTTAAGGTCCTCTTATGTATTGGCACAAACCCACCTGTGCCATTCTTCTTCCAGATGGTTTGTAGCTGTGGAAATGGCACTAAGTACCTGCACGGCTCACAGCGCGATTTGAATCCTTACCTGGACCTGCTCCTAATCCATTTGTGAGAGCAAAAAAGGAAGAAACAGTACTGCACAACACAATGATAATTTTAAAAGTGAAAACAGAGCTAATGTCTGGCTTGATCTTACTACTTTGAGGTTAAGATTCAGTAAGTACTCAGTGTAAAGTAAGCACTCAGTGGGGCTGTGCTGGCTCTCAGGGAAAGTTCTGTACACTCCATAAGTGCTGCTAGAAATCTGCCATTTGTACAGGCGTGAGACACAGGACAAGGAAAAACATGAATTGCCAGAGCTGTGATTTACAGCTCTGTTAGCTTCCATCAGACAGTAATCTGATTGTGATGAGAAAAACTTAGAACAACCAACAGAAAATGAAAGAGCAAGGTAGGATTGTAGAATAAGTCCAGTATCTGTTGAGAAAAGTTCCATTACAGTGCAGTGATAATCTTTCATTAAAGAGAATTTACACTTTTAGAGAAGCCATATTTTAGACTAGCAGCCTCAAACTGATGTAGAGATGGCATCTAGTTACCGAGCTCAATGTTCTGTGTTGCCAAAGGCATGTGAAGAACTCATGTATCTGGGGCTTCTGAAGCACCTTCTACCACCAATAGATACACATCACAGCTGTTTTCACCTTACACATTGCCTGAGCTGCTGTCATCTTGGGAACTGACAAATAATGAAGGTTTATGCTGAGCTATTTTACATTAATTTCTTATTGTTCTTTACATGTGATGCTGTGGATTGACTAATCTTCCGTGCATGCCAGTGATCAGTCTGAAGCTTTAATGAGCAGGTATATTGAAAGAAAAATATTGGGAGCTCTATCACTATCAGTTATCATGGATATCGGTGAGTCATTCCCTTGTTTTCATGAAGATTGCCTGCTTTATTCCTACTTGCTTCTTTATTTTCTTCATTGGAAGCAGAGTAAGGTTTTCAGAGGTCTTTTGAGAGATCAAAGCTGATCACTTACTCTCTGTCAGAGTACACACATAGAAAGAGCTGTATTAGCTTCACATCAATTTCCCTGTTAAGTCACGGCTAATTAAGTCACAGTCACTAACTGGCAAATTTCTACCAACTGGAAAGTTGTGTCCTTGCCATAACGTGAAAGTAAGCTTAAATTAATTGCCATCTGTCTCTTAAGTTGCTTGCTTGCATAGAAAGTCAACATCATAGACTCTCTTGTTTAGCAGGAAAACACTCTAAATTTAAAACAAAGCACACATAGTAGTAAGGTCAGTGTAGATTCATCAGGTGAACTCTAAGAGCAAAGACTTCTTGAAAACCAGAGTGTTGAATAGGTCTGAAAATTAACCAAGATCTACCAAAGGCCCTTCATACAGAAGGAAAAATATAAAGTTCAGTAACAGCATAAATACCGTTGCATCAGGGAGTGACCTCTTATATTCCAGTCTTGGTATGTTGCATCTGGGGGACAAAGCTCAAGCAATGCTGCAAAGAGGCCTTGCCCTGCACAGAAGAAATCCAGCTCATCCTCTAGGCAAGGAAAGAAGCTGCTTTTCTGATAGCACTGACCAAGGACAGAGACCTGCCCACCCTGATAGTCAAGCAAGAAGAGAAAGGGGAAACAAATTAATTTCTCAGTTACTCTGACAGCAAATCAGAACTGAAAAAGGAGAAACAGAATGCTATCCCATTCTTCAAAAACTTTGGGATTTTCTCTTCCAAAGGTCTGTCTGGACCAAGGATTAACGTTTAAATAACCCTCTTTTGGTTTTCTTTCAAAGAGGAAGTGTAGAATAATAAAAAGATTTCATATGCATCTTGAGGTATGAGGGTAGGTTTTAAGTATTCATTATTGGTTTGTTTGTTGTTGGTTTTTTCCTTAAGCAATGAAGTGACAGCATTTTAAACAAGAAAATGGGAATCCTTCATTTTAAAAGTTCTGAAATAAATAACCAAGGACTGGAGGTTTTCTCAAGGAAATTAACAAAAACACATTGCCCTTAAAAATAGCTTAAAAAAAAAAAAAAAAATCCTGTTTCTTGATGAAAACCTCTCCAGCTGGATAATTACCACTTTTCAGTTTCAGGGCAGGACTGCAATTTAATTAAGTTCAGCAGTCCATAAACACTCTAAATGTTTCCTTTCATTAATACCTGTGCATTTTAAGGGCAAGACACTGCAATTTATGCCCGTTTGATGAGTGCTTACCCACACGAATTATTATATCCTCTTTAGCAGGCAGTATTATATTATTCTATCCTATTATATATATATAACTATATATATTATATTTATATTTTATATATAATTATGTTTTATTATATATATCCTCTTTTAGCAGACAGACCTGTGCAAACAGATGCTCAGGCAGTCCACACCAGTGCACAGTTCATATCACACTGGTTTCTTCTCAAAGGTGCATACTTTTGCCTGATCTCAGGCAGGGTATAAGCAGACAAAATGCTCAAAATACATCCTGCATGCTTCTGACAGAAAGAAGGTAACATCAGAACTGCAGGAAAAGTTGGTGCAAAATGTAAAGTGGTCAAATACCTTCTTTCAGCAATGTCTATTCTCTTAATTCTCAACCACCACAGCAGGAGAGGCAATACTTGGTTTTTACTTCTGCTTTGTCATGGAACAATGCTAATTTGTTAAACTTTACAGCGTGATGGGTTCAGCCAAAGTAGTCTGCCTGCAGGTACTACAAATCTTTGTTTTACCCACTGCTCTCATTTTTATTCAAACTTGGATGGGAAACATCATTGTTCTTAAATGTAGTTACTCAGTTTTTAGACTATTCCAGGGAAATTTGCACACATGAAAGTACAACAGATTAGGGAGGAAATGAAAAAATTGTTTTCCAAGGCACAGTGTCTTGAGAGTGCTTCTGAAAAAGGGTTTCCTGTCAGAACGTGTTAGCATTGTCCTTACTTAAAAACACTGGCAGTTGTTTCTTTTGTACGAAAACTGCTTGTTAATAAAAGGGAAGGGTTTCATGTTTTTTATTATTATTAAATTTTTTTTACACACCTGGCAGTTTAATGGCTGTCCAAGTTATTTACTGCCTTGGAGTCTACAAAGGAAATTGTTTCAGAAGAGAGCTTGGCTTTGTGTCTCACCGCCTAAAAGGAAACACCACCCACAGTGCTTACTGTGACCTTTCCAAAGCCAGCAAGAGGAACAGTCACAGCAGCAGGATTCCCTACAGCTCTGCTTCATCATGAATTTGTCTTTGGTTTGCTTGTATCCCCCCTTTGGAAGAAAGAGTCTCCAGACCTGGAGAAAAGAGTTCGCAAACACTGTTTTAAACCAGGATAGCTGATCATACATTGCATCTACTGGTGCTATCAGGATAATGGCATACATGTGGGCCTGTTATCCCTTGTCTCAAGTTTGAATTGCTTGTAGGTAAGAAATAGGCTTTCAACTCTTCAGAACTTCTTAAATTTTCTTCTCTTTCAAAAGGGTGCTACTCAGAAACCTTTTCCTGCACAAAATAAATGGAGCAATGATTTTATCAAGCATTGTGTAGTGGATGAAAAAAAAAAGATATTAATTCAGGATGACTGAGACCATTGGATCATTGCTCCAACAGTCCTGGCAGGTGTCCTGGTTTGAGCCAGGATGAAGCCAATTTTTCTTTTTACTGATTTTTTTTTTCCTTCAGTAAGCTTTCTTGTAACTAGCAACAGTGTGTTCTGCTAGGCTGATAAGACAGTGGAATGTTTTTCTAACTACTGAGGCTTCAAGGCCGCACCTGCACTCTGCCGGCTCAGACACTACGGGGAGATCTGTGACCCCCCCGTAGGAGGCTGTGTTAGACAGACAGCAAAATTGGCCAAAGATATTCCATTCCATATATCTACGTAAGCTCA